>NW_011494700.1:2177306-2207026 GCF_000754665.1 Bison bison bison
CCTTGCAGTCCAAAGGATTCTCAAGAGTCTTCTCCAGCACCACAGTTCAAAAGCATCAATTCTTCAGTGGTCAGCTTTCTTTATGGTCCAATTCTCACATCCATACATGACTACTGGGAAAGCATAGCTTGTAAATGGACTATCCTCAATAGATTTTAAAGGAAAAGGGGCCTGAGAATAAGGTACGAGCCATCTATCAGGGATGGATGTTATTTGACCTCTCTTTCTTTCTTTTCTTTTCTCATATTATGAAAGCAATGGTTCTCCGCCTGAGGATCCTGTCAGAATCCCCTAAGAAATTTTGCTAAATGCACATTCCCATCTTTGGGGGATTCTTGCCCTCCATGGCCGGGGAGAGACTGAGGGTGATGAGGAAGAGGTACTGTGTGGTTCACAAGTGTCACAAAAAATGATTTTGAGAAGCACTTCCTGGCTGAGTCCCATAGGCTCCACCACTTAAGTGCCCCACCCCTCACCATACTCCCCAGCCAACTAAAACAATTCCTGATTCCATGGCTTATTGAATCATAAAAGAATCTAACAGATATGGCATAATACAAAGCACCTCTTGCCCACTGAACTCAGTGACATATGACTGCAGGTAACCTGTGGAGGTCAGTGAAGTCCCTGTGACCACACACTCCCACTGCCCCCCTCCCTTAAAATATCCTTAACACCCTCCCCTTAACTTATTCAAATGAGTTTCACATGCAAACCAGAGCCAAATTAGAAAATTAAACCTAGCAGACAGAAATGTGCTAAACATTTGCAGAATAAGCACATAGGAAAGTACAAAAATCAGTTTTTATTATGAAATTTGTAAAAGCAGCTTGCTTCCAATTTGGACTCTTCTTGCTAATGAAATCATTTTTCTCATCCTCCCAGCTGTGCGGGAGAGTGAGTTGTCACAGTCCCCGCTGTCAAGCTCCAGTCCCACTGAACCCAGAGCAGTCACTGAGGCCTCTCCCCCCCATATTGAATTCAGGGGGTCTGGAATTTTCATCAGCCAGAGCACATTCTGCGTGTGTTGTCTGTCTCAAATGTTTGGACACCAGTCAGAATATATGACAGGGTGACTGACAAATGGCAGTTCAACCAATAAAGGGTTTAAAGTGTTCCTCTCTTCCACTTAGCATTTATAGAGTCAAGTGTTGCTCCAGGATTATTTTGTTTTGAGGATACATTCTGAGATTACATCTCCAGCTAAAAATTGCATTTCTAAATAATAATGTGTGAAAGAGATTGCCTGAAAGATTTTGCCAGCCTTTCTGAAAAGATGCCAGTGGATGAGCCATCTATCTCAGAAAATTTTAGATTAACAGTAAAATGATATGTACACACAAATGGTGACACTTTTGTTCACTTTCTGCAATAGAAGTTTTGAAATCGCTTTTTCATGTATATGCTTTATAAAACAAATAAACTCCAAAATGGAGGACAAAATATAATTAAAATTTATATTCAGAGTACCATAACAAAAACAATATATAATCCAGTGGCACTAAATTGAATGCATGGCTTGTCACCAGCACCTGCATTTCAGAAAGTAAGCAAGTACTGCAGTTGACTAGAGCATGCACACTCAGTCGTGTCTGCTCTTTGCGACCCCATGGACTGTAGCCCTCCATGCTCCTCTGTACATGGAATTTTTGCAGGCAAGAATACTGGAGTGGGTTGCCATTTCCTTCTCCAGGGGATCTTCCCAACCCAGGGATCAAACCTGCATCTCTGGTGTCTCCTGCAATGGCAGGTGGATTCTTTGCACTGAACCACCTGAATAGATCTTTCTGTAAAGTTACCTGTTATTGAGTTTGAAGTGAAACAGAGGATAAAAGACAAAAAGAGGATATAGACAAGTCACACTGTTTTTTCAAACATATTCTAGTTCTGGCATACCTGGTTTATATTTTTTTTTCTAAAGTTATAGATTTATCTTCTTTATACATTTTTATATTTCTAGTTTAATATTTTATTGGGTTTCCTTGATGGCTCAGTGGTAAAGAATCCGCCTGCAATGCAGGGGGCATGCGTCCAATCCCTAGTCTGGAACGAAGATCCTGTGGGGGAGTGGGGTGCTGGGGCTCAGGGCGGGAGGCAGGGGTGTAGGCTTCCCTGGCGGCTCAACTGTAACTAATTCATCTGTCAACGCAAGAGATGTGGGTTCAATCCAAATGTGAGTTCAATCTCCAGATCCCCTGGAGAAGGAAATGGCAACCCACTCCAGTATTCTTGCCTGGGAAATCCCATGGACAGAGGAGTCTGGCGGGCCACAGTCCATGGGGTCGCAAAGAGTTGGACACGACTTAGCAACTAAAAAACAACAATGAATTACATGTATTTTTTGAGGAAAATAAAAAAAAATAAAGTCATGCTTTGAAATCTTATTATCTAGAGATAGTTCTTGGTAACACTCTCTAAAGTGGACTTTAAGAGTATGGACATGTGGACACACATGTATGTGTGTTGAGAAGAAATTTTAAAACAGTATTTATTCCAAAAATTCTTGCATCTATAGATGAGCATAACAAAGTATCTTGGAGTAAATTTTCCTTTTTCAGGAAAGAGTCACTAGACTGACTTCTCATAGCTACTCAAAAGTAAAGGGTAGCAATCACCTACTGCCTGATGGAGAGATATAGCAGAACCTTCTGGAATCTGACAGTCTTGCCCTCCCCATATCCTTTGATGTGCAGAGTCATCATCTATGCAGAAGGTAGACAAATCTGCATACAAGTCTAGGAGCCTTCTGGGAGGGAAAGAATGTGAGCATGGTATTTTCCTGTTTGAAGTTCAAATGTTAGAATATTTGGGATGATCCTGACAATGGCCTGATGATAGGAAAAGACCACAGGGTTCCAAATGGAGTTCTCCAGGCTGGTAGGAAAATTGTGGGGCAACCCATTCTCTTCAAATGAGAGCCTGAGGTCCAGGGGGAAAGCTTTACTTTCCGGGGGAAAAGCTTGTCCTTGGCATGGCGTGTGGTTGAACTTAGAAGAGCCAGGAGACTCAACAAGTGAATCTAATTAGATGCAAAAGAGGCCACCTTGAGATTCTGAGCTTAGAACCCCATGTGACCTATGGAGATATCTGAAGCTACAAACACATGTTGCCTCCCAGGGGACAGAGGCATACAGGAGAGTACAGAGATGTGTGACCTAGAGATGGAACTCAAGAAAGGATCAGGGAGGAAGGCAGGCACATGGACCCAGTCAACCAAACCAATGACTGCTAAGATGAAACCCAACACTTAACCAATCAGACTGTGCACAGACTGTTTTAGACCAAATAAGCCACTGAGGTTCTTGAACAATTTCAGGTGAAATAATCCTCAAGTAACTATGAAACTTCTATTGTATCTCTGGACTCCCAAACTGTCATAGAAATGAGAAGGATGTGACTCCATCTGTAACCCAAGCTGACAAAGTGACCATACCAGTAACGTGAATGCATTTGTGTGTGTGTGTGTGTGTGTGTGTGTGTGTGTGTGTGTTTTGAAATAGAGCATCACATGAAACATAAATCCTTATAAATTACTGATTTTCTGTTAGGATTATTGTACATTGACTCAAATATCCATTCAACAAGCATTTATAAAACATTTATGATATACCAGGCACTGCGTATATTGTGTTGAATAAGGCACTGTCTAGTCAGGGTTTCATAGTCAAGAAAATAAATTATAGCACAATTTGATAAGTGTGCTTTCATTGAGAAATAAACAAAGCATCATGGAAGGCCAGATTAATAGTATATACAAGTGATTTATATTCCTTTTTCTCTGACTACTGCCTAATCTCCCTTCTTTTCTGATTTGCCCATAAGCAGGGAAGCCAAAGAAGGAATGAAAGCTGAGTAGGATAATTTGCATGTCAAATGGTCAAGTCAGATGAAGACTGATGACTTGATGATATCAATGGATTTGGTACTTAGAAGGTCAAAAAAACCCTTTTTTTGAATACTGCAATCTTTGCATCTCAGTGAGTTAGGACCTAGAATAAAGGTGTCTTTTGGTAGAATTTTATAAAGAAATGTTGCTAATTCTAGCGGAGAAGGCAATGGCATCCCACTCCAGTACTCTTGCCTGGAAACTCCCATGGATGGAAGAGCCTGGTAGGCTGCAGTCCATGGGGTCCCTAAGAGTCGGACACGACTGAGCGACTTCACTTTCACTTTTCACGTTCATGCATTGGAGAAGGAAATGGCAACCCACTCCAGTATTCTTGCCTGGAGAATCCCAGGGACGGGGGAGCCTGGTGGACTGCCATCTATGGGATCTCACAGAGTCAGACACGACTGAAGCGACTTAGCAGCAGCAGCAGCAGCTAATTCTAGGGATTTACACAAATAGTAGTTTTTATTAGTCTACTTCTATATCTCTTCCACCTTCCCTCTCCATCAGAGCAAAGGTAATCATCTACTTTCTCCTTTTGGAAGGGCTTCCCTGGTGGCTCAGACAGTAAAGAATCTGCCTGCAATGCAGGAAGACCTGGGTTCGATCCCTGGGTTGAGAAGATGCCCTGGAGAAGGGAATGGTAACCTACCCCAGTATTCTGGCCCAGAGAATCCCATGGACAAAGGAAGCCTAGTAGGCTGACAAAGAGTTGGACAGAACTGAGCAACTAACACTTTCACTTTATTCACTGCTTTTGGAAACCTCCTTTGTCTCCCAGGGCAAAGGAAGGGATGGTCTTGCCTCACTCAGAGGACCTCACTCCCCTCTTTCTGGGCAGCCACGGCCCCTCCTCTCTAGTTGATATAGTTTGCATATGTGAAGAAGGTTTTGTCTAAGGAGTTTAAGGGGTTAGAGTTCAGCCTTGAAAAAAACAAAGGGAATTTTTTCTTTTTTCAGTCAGTAATCATTACTCCTTTCTGTCAATCAACCCCTCTAGACTGTGTTCCTCTAACTTTCCAGATTCAATATGGTACCTGTGTACTGAGGACGAGGAAGAGAGAAAAGGATTTACAGTTCTCCCAACTCCACCCTTAGAATTATTCCTTCAGCTTCCCTTAGTGATTTTCCACCTCTTCGAAGGATACATTATACAAATTTTAAAATGGGAAACTGGCTTCAGGAACTTGGAGCTCTACAAGCTGTTGATATTTCTTTTTTTTTTTTTAATTGGAGGCTAATTACAATATTGTTGTGGTTTTTGCCATACATTGACATGAATCAGCCATGGATGTACATGTCCCCCCACCCCACCGCCCCCTCTGCCGTCCTGAGCCCTCCTCCCACCTCCCTCCCCATCCCATCCCTCTGGGTTGTCCCAGTGCATCGGTTTTGAGTACCCTGTTTCATGCATCAAACTTGGACTGGTCATCTCTTTCACATATGGTAATATACATGTTTCGATGCCATTCTCTCAAATCATCTCACCCTCTTCTCCCACAGAGGAGAAGGAGGATATTTCTTTTAAAAAATTACTTGATGGATATGTTCATTTATTTAACTCTACCTGGTTGAAATGGCAGCTGCCCACTCAATTTCTCTTTAAAAATCCACAAATATGTGTGGCAATAATTGTAGGTCCACTGGAAGCTGATCTGTTTTTACAAAGTGAAGGAGTCGCCATCTAAAACCTATGAACTGTCACATCCTGTCATCATTGCAGTTGCGGTCATTATTTAAATTAGACTGTGAATGACTTTTTTTTCCCTCTGTGATGGCCTTTCAGATGGTGATGCGCCATAAGCCAGTCACAATAAACTGGCACTAAGCCTTCTCAATCCATTAGTCCTGCCCATAACTTGATGCTTTCAGGAAAGCCTATAGATGATATAAAAAAGATTCCATCCCTGTTTATGCCTGTTAGGGAAAAAAATCCAAGAAAATATTCTTGACATAACTACCTGAATATGAGCTAGACATTAGGGCTGCTGCAGGTGGGAAAAAAAAATCAAAACCCTCACTTATTACCAGCTATGATACATCCTTGGTGAGAAATCTCTTTGAATAGGGCAAAAGTTATCTGTCACTTTTGTTTAGTATTCAACAGTTCATAAAGCCTTAAAGAGAAATAATGTCATTTAATTTTTATAATATTATGATGCCTTGGTAGACCACGTAGTCACATCCTTATTTTCATTTTACATATGAGAAAAGGGAGACTTAGGACATGTTTGGTGACTTACCCAAAGTTACAAGAGTTGGTAAATAACAGAACAACCTAACCCCAGCTTGTATCTTCAAAGCTCCTCTCTACTAAAGACTGCTCTTGAGTCTTCTCTTGCCTTAACATCTTTTGCATAATAAATTCATTTGGTTCAAAAAGATGAGTAGTCAAGTTCAAGAGGCAGAATCTCAGTGCAGCGCTTCACACACTTCTCAAGCTGCATATTAGAATTACCTGGGGAGCTTCTGACAATCCCGATTCCCAAGCCACATCCTATCTCAAATACATCAGAATATCTGGGGGTGGAACCAGATGTCAGTACTCTTTTAAACTCCCAAGAGATTACAATGGGCAGCCAATTACACTATTTCCAAAAATCACTGAGCTCTGGAAATCTCCAGAGAAGCGTTTCAAACAATAGATAGCCCATCCTAGCCCAGAAGATGTGACTTCATTAGATAGAGGTAGAACTCAACTCAAAATTTAAAACTTGAAATTTTTAAAAAGCTCTTCCAGGGACCTGACACATGCAAAGTTTAAGAACAACTGCTTTAGTGGGTAGGAAGGTTAGCTTTGGAGTTAGAACACATGTTTTGACAGTTTTTATGCTCAGTTGCTCAGTGGGGCCCAGTTCTTTTCAACCACATGGACTGTAGCCCATCAGGCTCCTCTGTCTGCGAAATTTTTCAGGCAAGAATACTAGAGCAGGTTGCCATTTCCTCCTCCAGGGGAATCTTCCCTACCCAGGGATCAAACACGTGTCTCTTGTACCTCTTGCATTAGAGGGAGAATTCTTTATTACTGTGCCACCTGGTACAGTATAGACTAGTTAGTGAATCTACAACTACAGATAAGTTAGTGAATCTCTCAAAGCTTCAGTTGCCTCATCTATATCCCCTGGAGGAGGGCATGACAACCCACACCAGTATTCTTGCCTGGAAAATTCCGTGGACAGAGGGGCCTGGCGGGCTACAGTCCATGGGGTGACAAAAAATAGGACATAACTGAGCACAAAAAGGATGTGATAGCACCACTTTTCTTTTATAGTTTTCTTGACGATTAAATGAAATAATGCAGCAATTGTCCAAGTGTGGTGCCTGGACTAGCAACATCAGCATAATTGAGGATGTTGTCAGAAACACAAAAATCATCATTACACCCACACCTATTGAATCAGAAACTGTGAGAGTAAGGTTTTATCAGCCTTTAACAAGAACCACTCCCCTCCTACCCAGGTGACTATTATGCATGCTAAAGTCTGCTCATTGACATAATGTTTATAATGTGACTAGCCCAGTGTCCTGTACACAGGATGTGCTAATACTAGACATTATGTTATTGTCAGCATCATGGATGTCATCGTGATGTGTAAAAGGCTTCCAAACCATGGTAAAATAACTTCCAAAATAACAGCTGGAAATGAAATTACAACCAGCCAGAAAGAGCAAGTTCAATGTCAAGATTACTACTACAATTATCAGGACAAATGGTCTTTGTCCTCATGAACCATTCAACATTCCAAATAAATTGCAACCATCTGACTGTATCATTTCTCTTTTTAAAAACATATCAATTGTTTTAATTACCCATAGTACAGAGTTTGAAATCAGGCTTTTCCTTTCTCACCAAACTGTTATGTACAGCCTTCTCCCTCCCCATCTATGGCCCTGTTTTCTTGTCCGAGTGTTGAATAAGCCATGTTTCTGTCTACCTGCTGCCCTTCTAAGAGTGATTGTATCTTTGGAAAAAAAGAATGCAAAATAAGTCAGAAATCAGTCTACTAATCAAAATAGGCCTATTGAGCTCCTATCATGTGCCTACCATGTCCCCAGGAAATGGCTGGGGCTTGTGGGTTAAAAAAGAAAGATCTTACCTTAACTAATAAGAGGTAGAAAAAAAGTAAAGACACCAAACAAACGGTCACAAATAATTAGATTACTATGTGGGTGCAAAATTCTACAAGAGAGAAGTGCAAGGTGCTAAGGAGATGAATCTGGGATCCATCACGCGGTCGGCAGGAGCAGCAGATGCTGGCAAGGACAGAGCAAGACTGCTGAGAAATGATGTTTAACTTGAGATTGAAGACGTGACGAGAGCATGGGGTGGGGATGTCGCAGTCATCTCACGTACAGGGAATAACAAGGTCCAAAAGTGGAAAGGAGTGCGGTGGATTCGCAGATAGTCTGGCCAGGACAAATCAAAGACGAAGACCCAAGACCACTAGTCTCTATCAGCAACAGAATGAAATAAGGTGATGTAGGTGGCACTGGTGGTAAAGAGCCCACCTGCCAGTGCAGGAGACCTAAGAGACACGGGCTCGCTCCCTGGGTAGGGAAGTCCCCTGGAGGAGGAAATGGCAACCCATTTCAGTATTCTTGACTGGAGAATTCCACGGAGAGAGGAGCCCAGCAGGCCACAGTCCACTGGGTCGCAAAGAGTTGGACATGACTAAAGCAACTTAGCACTTAAACTAAAATTAGCTTATTCTCTAAGAACCCAAGGAAATATTTTTAGCTCATACTGCTGAAGCTTTGGGAAGCTAACAAGTGATTCAGCCATGAACACAAGTCCAAAGCCCTTGGAGTATTTTGGATCCCATTTGGATTCCAAATCTCATCAAAAATTTAGACAGAACAAATGACAAAGAAATGCAATAAAAATTTTAAAAAATTATTTTTGCCTTAAGGAAAGAAAGATGAAAGCAAATATTTTTTTCTCCCGCAATATTTGTGGGATCTTAGTTCCCCAACCAGGGA
This sequence comes from Bison bison bison, assembly GCF_000754665.1. Classification (NCBI taxonomy): domain Eukaryota; kingdom Metazoa; phylum Chordata; class Mammalia; order Artiodactyla; family Bovidae; genus Bison; species Bison bison. The sequence continues at coordinate 2,186,176 of NW_011494700.1, forward strand.
TTGAACCCACGCCCTGGCAGTGAAAGCAGAGTCTTAACCATTGGATGACTAGGCAGTTCCTCAAAACCAATCGTACATTGGTCTTCTATATTTGAAAGGCTTTTATATATATGAAGGTAATCTGTTTTTCCTCATCTCCATTGAGAACAGAGAAAGAAGAAATGTATTTAAAGAGCAATCTTCAAAACACAGGTCTGGGGTCTTTCCTGATGACCTAGTGGCTAATACTCTGTGCTCCCAATGCAGGGGGCCCAGGTTCCATCCCTGATCAGGGAACCAGATCCCACATGCCACAAGTAAGAGTTCAAATGTCACAACTAAAGAACCCGCATGCTGCAGCTAAGGCCGGGTACTGCCAAATAAATAAATATTTTTAAAAATTCAAAAAATATATAGGTCTAATAGAAAAGAAAACTAGGTTCTTTAGCTTTCTTTAGGGAGACTTAAGTGGTGTCCCTGAAGACATTTCTAAATAAGCTAGATTTCCCTATACTGAAGGTATTTTACCTGGAAGCAGAAACTACATAAGCAGCTTGCCATAAAGTTCATTCCAAAGGAAGTTAAGATCAATGCAAGTAAAATTGAAACAACAGTGTCATCTAGCGGAAAGCTCAGTAATAGCACTCGATATATTCAATACCAATCTATGAAAGAAAAATTCCCTATATACTCTAAACTTTCAAACTAATTAATTTTTTAAACCTAGATGCAAATCTGTTTCAAGATCATATTTTCCAATTCATGCCTCAGCCACATATGCTTAAGGGAAAAACAAGCCCCAGATCCTCAGGCCAATGGCTGTCTAAACCCTCCAGAGGGGCTCACAGACAGTAACATAAGTAGTTCGAGAGTTACAGTTTAAAGGTTAAACCCAACAGAAAAGGAATGTTGTAATTAAATTCTTAACAGCTACACTCCTCATGTATGTCTTGGGTTTTCCAGATTTCAAGACAAGTGCAAATCTCTGTTGCTGAGATAAACGGTGACTGCTGATGAGAAGGATCAGAGGCCAAAATGACTGACAAGACCTTTTGGCGGCCCTTGTCTTTTCCAATGAGTCAACCCTTCGCATGAGGTGGCCAAAGTATTGGAGTTTCAGCTTCAGCATCAGTCCTTCCAATGAACACCCAGGACTGATCTCCTTTAGGATGGACTGGTTGGATCTCTTTGCAGTCCAAGGGACTCTTAAGAGTCTTCTCCAACACCACAGTTCAAAAAAAGCATCAATTCTTCAGTGCTCAGCTTTCTTCACAGTCCAACTCTCACATCCATACATGACCACTGGAAAAACCATAGCCTTGACTAGATGGACCTATGTTGGCAAAGGAATGTCTCTGCTTTTCAATATGCTATCTAGGTTGGTCATAACTTTCCTTCCAAGGAGTAAAAGTCTTTTAATTTCATGGCTGCAATCACCATCTGTAGTGATTTTGGAGCCCCCCAAAATAAAATCTGACACTGTTTCCACTGTTTCCCCATCTATTTCCCAAGAAGTGATGGGACCAGATGCCATGATCTTCATTTTCTGAATGTTGAGCTTTAGGCCAACTTTTTCACTCTCCACTTTCACTTTCATCAAGAGGCTTTTGAGTTCCTCTTCACTTTCTGTCATAAGGGTGGTGTCCTCTGCATATAAGGGGATGACAGAGGATGAGATGGCTGAATGGCATCACCAACTTGATGGACATGGGTTTGGGTGAACTCCGGGAGATGGTGATGGACAGGGAGGCCTGGCGTGCTGCAATTCATGGGGTCACAAAGAGTCGGACATGACTGAGTGACCGACTGAACTGTTAGTCTCTTCCATGTGCCTCTCTCAGTAAACCTTCTGGGAAATGCCGCATTGTTTTTGGTGGTTTTCCTCACCCCTGCTTTGTTGTCAGTCAGAAAGCTTAGGTTCACAAGATACTACAGATTGAATGTGTCCCGCCAAAATTCCAAGATTGCAACCTAATCCCTAATGTGATGGTATTTGGACATGGAGCCCTGGGGATGTGATGAGGTCATAGGCACAGCTCTCAGAAATAAGACTGTCATTGCTGTTCACTCGCTGAGTCGTGTCTTGACTCTTTGCCACCCCACAGACTGTAGCACACCAAGCTTCCCTGTCGTTCACCAGCTCTGAAACTTTTCTCAGATTCATGTCCACTGAGTCAGTAATGCTATCTAAACCATCTCATCCTCTGCCACCCTCTTCTTCTTTTCCCTTCAATCTTACCCAGCATCAGGGTCTTTTCCAATGAGTCGGCTCTTTGCATCAAATGGCCAAAGTATTGGAGCTTCCGCCTCATTCCTTCCAGTGAATATTCAGGATTGATTTCCTTTAAGGTTGACTAGAAATAAGATCACTACCTTATAAAAGAGACCCCAGGGAATTCCCTGATGGTCCAGTGGTTAGAACTCTGGGCTTTCACTGCTGAGATATCAGTTCAATCCCTGATCAGGGAACTAAGATTCCACAAGTTCAGCCAAATTAATTAAAATGATTAATTTGAAAAATTTTTTAAAAAGAAGAGACCACAGAGCTCCTTTCCCCTCCTGCCACTGAGGACATAGTACAGCTCATCTCTGAACCTGGAGGTGGGTTCTCACCAGACACTGAATCTGCCAACGCTTTGATCTTGGACTTCCCAGCCTCCAGAACTGTGAGAAGTAAATGCTGTTTATATTCCACTCTGTCTGTGATATTTCTGTTACAGCAGCCCAGACTAAGACACAAGCAGTGCCTCATGCCAGTAAAACATATGTGGGACATACAAGATCTTGTCGAAAGTGAACAAGTTCAGGTATATTAAGTCGCTCAATCACATCTGACTCTCTGTGATCCCATGTAGTCTTCCAGGCTCCACTGTCCATGGGATTTCCCAAGCAAGAATACTGGACTGGGTTGCCATCCCCTTCTCCAGGGGATCTTCTCAACTTAGGGATCGAACCCAGGTCTCCTGCATGGCAGGCAGATTCTTTACCTTCTGAGCCACCAGGGAAGCCCTGAGCCACCTTGTTAATACAGGCAGAAAGGTGCCAGTTATCAGTGGATTGCTTTTGAGATTTAAATGTACCCCGTATTTGCTTTGCAATAATCAAACTGGACCTTATATTCTACCTTTGCAGCTTGCATGATGATAAAATTTTAACTTTGTCACAGAGGGTGCTGGGAGGACACTAGGGTAGGAAGGGGTTCTGCCTCCTGGTTGCAGGTACCCCTCTGGGTCTGCTCCTGCACCAAAGTTTTCACAGGCCCCCCTTCTGCAGCACTAGCTGGCCACCAGTACATGGTGCCTTCCATGCATGGTCTTCCCCCCACTCCCTAGGAGCGCTTCTCTGTGGACGGCCACTGGCTTGGCACTTTCCCGTAAGAGTCTTCCCTGGAACCCCCTTGGGGAGCTTTGCAGAGAGCTTGCCCAGGAAGCCTCAGCTATGCCTTCCCCAATGAAGTTGGATTTCAGTTCTGAGATGAGGGGGTAATGGCTGCAACAGCTTTTCTTGATTTGTTCCTTCCCTGGTGCTCTCCCTTAGCCTTTAGTAGGTGCCCCCTGTATCTGCCCTTCTTTTATTCTCAACAGTTCTTTTTACCCTTTACTGGTCAATTCCCATTACTCTAATTCCCTGTTCCAGTTAATAAATGTCTATATTGCAAGCATGCATGCTCAGTCCCTTCAGTCATGTCTGACTCTTTTTGATCCCATGGACCATAGCCCACCAGGTTTCTCTGTCCTTGGGATTCTCCAGGCAAGAATACTGGAGTGGTTTGCCATGCCCTCCTCCAGGGGATCTTCTGGACCCGGGGATCGAACTGGTGTCTGCCTGTGTCTCCTGCGTGGCAGGCAGATTCTTTACTCACTGAAGTCACCTGGGAAGCCCCAAATGTTTGTATTACATGGTCCCTATTCAAATTACTTGTGGTTTGTGTCTCCTGACTGGACCCTGATGGATACACTATTCAATAAATGGTAGCTAGGGACTTATCAGTTTTGTGTGATCTGGAGTTTCTATAACATGAGATTCCCCTTCAAAAGAAATAATATGAAATCACTGATACAAAATTAAGTGTCTGACAAAATAAGTGTCCGACTCTGTGCGACCCCAGAGATGGCAGCCCACCAGGCTCCCCCATCCCTGGGATTCTCCAGGCAAGAACAGAGTGGGTTGCCATTTCTTTCTCCAATGCATGAAAGTGAAAAGTGAAAGGGAAGTCGCTCAGTTGTGTCCAACTCTTAGCGACCCCATGGACTGCAGTTTACCGGGCTCCTCCGTTCCTGGGATTTTCCAGGCAAAAGTACTGGAGTTGGGCGCCATTGCCTTCTCCACAATTTGGGGGCAATCTCATGCAAATAAGGGACTCTGAAACACGGGCTTCACAGTAAAGACTGTAGCCCACCAGTCTCCTCTGTCCATGGGGATTCTCCAGGCAAGAATACTGGAGTGGGTTGCCATTCCCTTCTCCAGGGGATCTTCCTGACCCAAGGATCAAACTGGGGTCTCCTGCATTGTAGGCAGATTCTTTACCATCTGAGCCACCAGGGAAGTCCCAGTAAGTCCACCACTGAACGGCGATTGTCTTCTTAAAGGAAACGTGTGGGATACACATGTCTCAAGTTACCTTCTTCCTCAGCATCACAATGTTGAAGAAGCAGAATTAGTTACCTCTACACTTCACATGTAGAGTCAGCCCCCTGGTGGCTCAGACAGTAAAGCGTCTGCCTGCAAGGCAGGAGCCCCAGGTTCGATCCCTGGGTCAGGAAGACCCCCTGGAGAAGGAAATGGCAACCCACTCCAGTATTCTTGTCTAGAAAATTCCATGGATGGAGGAGCCTGGTGGGCTACAGTCCATGGGGTCGAAAAGAGTTGGACACGACTGAGCGACTTCACTTTCACACTTCACATGTAGTGTGTTTTGAGGAATTGCTCATTAAGAAATATCAAGGCCTGCCCAACAGTCTGTCTTCATGCTTTCACATGTCTTCCCCCCACCGCCCCAAACTGTCTCTGTTGTTCCTTTTCTGACTCTTCAAGGTTTTTCCATTCAACTGCTTTTCTGCCTGCCCTCCCAGGCTCAAGTAATTCTTTCCTCACTTTTGCACAAATAAATCTTAAAACATATCTTATTATGGAACTCACCAAACTGAAATGTAAGTATTTTCTCTGTCTCTCTCTCCAAGTAGTGCACACATTAGATATTCCCTAAATGCAAGCTGAATTAAATGATTCCAATTTCAGATGTTAAAAAAAACACCTGAGATTAGTCATCGCTCTTTAAATCAAACCTTGTGGGTGACGATTCCTCCTATTCAAAGTTCTAACAATGAGATTATTAATATGAAGTGAGGTACTGTTTTCCAATTTCAATTTTATAGACATTAATTCTACATTGCATAATGCATGTATTAATCTAACAAAATAAATTCCCCCAAAGATGATTTGAAGACAAACTAGGTATCAAAGAATCAAACACATCAACACAGTGTTTTGAAATGACTTTCATTTAATGATATTAACACAGAAGTTATAGCCACAGTCAGTCATTTTCCATCTTGTATTCTCCCAATAAAAAGGAAGCCAATTTTGTAGAAAGTTTAGATCATTCTGTTGAGGGAAAATGACCCAATATTTTCTTTTCTTTTCCCCAGCATTTCCTAATAATACTGCTTAATTACCTAATCAAACACCAGTGAGGCAAAACATTGCCATTTCTTCCATCCACTCAACAAATCATCTAGCCAGTCAGCTAACAGCACAATGCTAAGCACAGGTCTAATCTCAGAAATCCCACATCTGATCTAATTGGCCCCTTCTTTTTCCACATTGTTTCTTGAAGTAAAGCAAAATTTATTTACTACCTCACACATCCATGTCCCTAGAAATCCCTAAATAGATTCAGATTCGATCAAGTCAGACAAGTTTCTTTTCAGTCATACACATAAAATCTGGAATAACGACAGATAAATTTGATTTATGGCCCATCTTGAGTCTATGTATTCAGAATGTTTCCACAGTTTCATTTCCCATCCATAAGCTCATTAGAACAAAACACTGGAACTCTGATTCCTTCCTACAATGACCATCTTTTCAAGTCAGAGTCAGAGGGCAAAACTAGAGAAAGAGATGAGGAGCAGAGCTAGAGAACATGAAGATAGTTCCTCTTCTTGTCCTTCCCCCCAAATCCCCAAAGTGGACCACCATATGGGCTTTTGAGTGGGGATGGCACTTGGGGGATACAGATTCCTACCCAGGGATTTTCTTAACATTTAAGAGAAATCCATTAGAACGGAGGTGGATATTTCTTTAATTAACTATGTAGCTACAAGGAAAAAACAATCCCTAAGGGTTGTAAGCTAATTCAGATATAGGAATCCTGTAAGAAGTCAAGAGGAGTTCACAGTCCCTCTCTGGCTTTCTTTAAGGTCCTCTTCACATAACTTTTGAACACTAAGGTCAGAGACCAGAAAAATTAATTATCTCTCCCTTCTTTCCTATTCACCCCCCACAACTTGACCCCACCCTCAACCTTTAAATATCCTTTGTTTTAAAGGCACCACGTGGGTTCATCCCTGCCTTGCGGGCATGAGTGCTAAGTCTTTCAGTTATCCTGTCCATCTCTTTGAGACACTGTGGACTACAGCCCGCCAGGCTCCTTTGTCCATGGGATTCTCCAGGCAAGAATACTGGAGTGGGTTGCTATGCCCTTCTCCAGGGATCTTCTCAACCCAAGGATCAAACCCACATTTCTTATGTCTCCTGCATTAACAGATGGGTACTTTACCCCTAACGCCACCTGGGAAGCCCGTCTTTATTCTATGGCTCATTCCTAAATTGATTACCTCAGTAAACCAATATAAGAAGCATTCTCGACTTGAACAAGAAAGCCCGCACTGCAAGATTTTCTGAGACTTGAAGATAATGTAATATAAATAAACCTGCAAAGACTGCTAGCTGACCCACGGAGGTCTACAGTAGATTGCCAAAAAATTGACAGGAAAAATTCTGCAATCAGGACATGTAGCATTTGAGCCCCAACTCCATCACTTACTAGATGTGTAATTTTATGTTTTTTCTTCTGTAAAATAAAGATAAAATTATACTTTACTTCATAGAAATATCACAAAAATTAAATGAGATAATGTAAATGAAGTGCATTGATATGGTTACTTATCAACAGTGACAGTTAATCTTGCTAATGTGCTTGTTGTTCTGTCAGAAGCTTTTCATTCCAGGGAGATGCTCCAAGGTGAGTTTAACTATGATTTTTTTCTTATTTTCACATGGTACTTTTTCACAGTATAATTGTTCACGGATCAGAGCATCCTTCAGTGTTCTCTCACAGCTGTTCAATGGTCATCTGCTACAAGGGCCAACTGTTTCAGCAGTGGCAGAGACATCCCTTTGTAGAGACAGGATGAACTAGAAACATCACATATTTCACAACTGCATTTAATAAAGCTGCTTCCATTGTGGCTCAGCTGGTAAAGAATCCGCCTGAAATGAGGGAGACCTGGGTTCAATCCCTGGGTTGGGAAGACCCCCTGGAGAAGGGAAAGGCTACCCCCTCCAGTAGAGTCCGACAGGACTGAGCAACTTTCACTTTCACTCTTTAATAAAGCTGCATTTACAGATCATGAATCTCTTCTCTTTCTGTGGTCTACGTTACAAAAAGACTATATTTACAGATTTTACTTTTGGTGCCTATGAATATTAATTATTTAAGACAGCACAGTGGGTGGTGAGGGAGTTGGTGATTAGGGAAGCAGGGGTCCCAAGTAGAAAACACAGCTTCCTAATTTGCAGGTGACATGGCTCCTTAGATACAACAACAAACACCTTCATGATTCCTAACTTTTATGCCTTCAGAGCAGCAAGCAACAGCTGCTTGGCGCTGGAGCTGCTGAGAGGAGATACCCCATGTTCAAGGTCAGGAGCATTGGCTGTGAGGAGATGCCCCACGTCCAAGGTCAGGAGCAGAGGCTGCATTTCACTGGATCAGCCATGAGGAGATACCCCACATCCAAGGTCAGAGAAACCCCAGTAAGACGGTAGGTGCTGGAGCAACTGTGAGGAGATACCCTGCATCCAAGGGCAAAGGAGAAGCCCTAGCAAGATGGCGGGAGGGGCAATTGTGCACTTAGAATCAAACCCCATTCCCGCCAGACATGCTAAGAGGGCTTAAACAAACCTTGTGCACACCAGGACCTGGGGACTCCACAGAGACTGAGAGAGAAATGTGTTTGAGCGCCTCCTGTGGAGGTACGGGTCAGCAGTGGACTGCCACAGGGACCGGGGCTCTGGGTACAGCAGACGTGAGTATGGCATAAGCCCTCTTGGAGGAGGTCGCCATTAACCCCATCATAGAGCTGCCAGAACTTAGAACTGGGGAAAAGACTCTTGGAGGGCACAAACAGAAACTTGTGCACCAGGACCCAGGGGAAAGAAGCAGTGACCCCACAGGAGACTGACCCAGACTTGCCTGTGAGTATCCAGGAGTCTCCAGCAGAGGTGTGGGTTGGTGGTGGCCTGATGCAGCGTTGGGGGCAGTGAGTGTAGCAGTACAGGCATGGGATCCTTTGAAGGAGGTCACCATTATCTTCATTACCTCCACCACAGTTTAAAGAGAAAAGTGAAAGTGAAGTCGCTCAGTCGTGTCCGATTCTTTGCGGCCCCATGTACTGTAGCCTACCAGGCTCCTCAGTCTATGGAATTTTCCAGGCAAGAGTACTGGAGTGGGTTGCTATTTCCTTCTCCAGGGGATCTTCCCAACCCAGGGATCGAACCCAGGTCTCCCACGCTGCAGACAGACTGTCTTTACTGTCTGAGCCACCAGGGAAGCCCATAGTTTGGCCCCAGGTAAAGCTGGGAGTGAACACAGCTCCACCCATCAACAGAAAATTGGATTAAAGATTTACTGAGCATGGCCCCGCCCATCAGAACAAAACCCAGTTTCCCCCTCAGTCATTCTCTCCCAACAGGAAGCTTCCATAAGCCTCTTATCCTTCTCCATCAGAGGGCAGACAGACTGAAAACCACAATCACAGGAAACTAACCAATCTAATCACATGGACCACAGCCTTGTCTAACTCAATGAAACTATGAGCCATGCCGTGTAGGGCCACCCAAGATGGACGGTTCATGGTGGAGAGTTCTGACAAAACGTGGTCCACTGGAGAAGGAAATGGCAAACCACTTCAGTATTCTTGCCTTGAGAACCCCATGAATAGTATGAAAAGGCAAAAAGATAGGACACTGAAAGATGAACTCCCCAGGTTGGTAGGTGCCCAAAATGCTACTGGAGATCAATGGAGAAATAACACCAAAAAGAATGAAGAGATGGAGTCAAAGCAAAAACAACACCCAGTCATGGATGTAAGGTCCAATGCTGTAAAGAGCAATACTGCATAGCAACCTGGAATGTTAGGTCCATGAATCAAGGCAAATTGGAAGTGGTCAAACAGGAGATGGAAAGAGTGAACATCAACATTTTAGGAATCAGCAAACTGAAATGAACTGGAATGGGTGAATTTAACTCAGATGACCATTATATCTACTACTGTGGGCAACAATTCCTTAGAAGAAATGGAGTAGCCATCATAGTCAACAAAAGAATCTGAAATGCAGTACTTGGATGCAGTCTCAAAAACGGAAGAATGATCTCTGTTCATTTCCAAGGCAAACCATTCAATATCACAGTAATCCACGCCTGTGCCCCAACCAGTAACACTAAAGAAGCTGAAGTTGAACGGTTCTATGAAGACCTACAAGACCTTCTAGAATTAACTTCCAAAAAAGATGTCCTTTTCATTATAGGGGACTGGAATGCAAAAGTAGGAAGTCAAGAAACACCTGGAGTAACAGGCAAATTTGGCCTTGGGGTACAGAATGAAGCAGAACAAAGGCTAATAGAGTTTTGCCAAGAGAACACACTGGTCATAGCAAACACCCACTTCCAGCAACATGAGAGAAGACTCTACACATGGCCATCACCAGATGGTCAACACCAAAATCAGATTGATTATATTCTTTGCAGCCAAAGATGGAGAAGCTCTATACAGTCAGCAAAAATAAGACCAGGAGCTGACTATGGCTCAGATCATGAACTCCTTATTGCCAAATTCAGACTTAAATTGAAGAAAGTGGGGAAAACCACTAGACCGTTCAGGTATGACCTAAATCAAATCCCTTAAAATTATACAGTGGAAGTGAGAAATAGGTTTAAGGGACTAGATATGATAGACAGAGTGCCTGATGAACTATGGATGGAGGTTCATGACATTGTACAGGAGACAGGGATCAAGACCATCCCCAAGAAAAAGAAATGCAAAAAATAAAAATGACTGTCTGAGGAGACCTTACAAATAGCTGTGAAAAGAAGAAAAGCAAAAAGCAAAGGAGAAAAGAAAAGATATACCCATTTGAATGTAGAGTTCCAAAGAATAGCAAGGAGAGATGAGAAACCCTCAGTGATCAGTGCAAAGAAAGAGAAGAAAACAACAGAATGGGAAAGACTAGAGATCTCTTCAAGAAAATTAGAGATACCAAGGGAACATTTCATGCAAAGATGGGCTCGATAAAGGACAGAAATGGTAGGGACCTAACAGAAGCAGAAGATTTTAAGAGGTGCCAAGAATACACAGAAGAACTGTACAAAAAAAGTCTTCATGACCCAGATAATCATGATGGTGTTATCACTCACCTAGAGCCAGACATCCTGAAATGTGAAGTCAAGTGGGCCTTAGAAAGCATCACTATGAACAAAGTGATGGAATTCCAGTTGAGCTATTTCAAATCTGAAAAGATGATGCTACCAAAGTGTTGCACTCAAGATGCCAGCAAATTTGGAAAACTCAGCAGTGGCCACAGGACTGGAAAAGGTCAGTTTTCATTCCAATCCCAAAGAAAGGCAATGCCAAAGAATGGTCAAACTACCGCACAATTGCACTCACCTCACACACTAGTTAAGTAATGCTCAAAATTCTCCATGCCAGGCTTCAACAATACATGAACCATGAACTTCCAGATGTTCAAGCTGGTTATAGAAAAGGCAGAGGAACCAGAGATCAAATTGCCAACATTCGCTGGATCATCGAAAAAGCAAGAGAGTTCCAGAAAAACATCTACGTCTGCTTTATTGACTATGCCAAAGTCTTTGACTTGTGGATCACAATAAACTGTGGAAAATTCTGAAAGAGATAGAATACCAGACCAGATCTGCCCCTTGAGAAATCTGTATGCAGGTCAGGAAGCAACAGCTAGAACTGAACATGGAACAACAGACTGGTTCCAAATAAGAAAAGGAGTATGCATCATGAGAAACGCTGGGCTGGATGAAGCACAAACTGGAATCAAGATTGCTGGGAGAAATATCAATAACCTCAGATATGCAGATGACACCACCCTTATGGCAGAAAATGAAGAGGAACTAAAGAGCCTTTGATGAAAGTGAAAGAGAAGAGCGAAAATGTTGGTTTAAAGCTCAACATTCAGAAAACTAAGATCATGTCATCCAGTCCCATCAATTCATGGCAAATAGATGGTGAAACAGTAGAAACAGTGGCAGACTTTATTTTGGGGGGTTCCAAAATCACTGCAAATGGTGACTGCAGCCATGGAATTAAAAGATGCTTACTCCTTGGCAGGAAAGTTATGACCAGCCTAGACAGCATATTAAAAAGCAGAGACGTTACTTTGCCAACAAAGGTCTGTCTAGTTAAGGCTATGGTTTTTCCAGTAATCATGTATGGATGTGAGAGTTGGACTATAAGAAAGCTGAGGGCTGAAGAATTGATGCTTTTGAAATGTGGTGTTGGAGAAGACTGTTGTGAGTCCCTAGGACTGCAAGGAGATCAAACCAGTCAATTCTAAAGGAAATCAGCCCTGAATATTCATTGGAAGGACTGATGCTGAAGCTAAAACTCCAAAACTTTGGCCACCTGATGCGAAGAGCTGACTCATTTGAAAAGACCCTGATGCTGGGAAAGATTGAAGGCAGGAAGAGAAGGGGACGACAGAGGATGAGATGGTTGAATGGCATCACTGACTCAAAGAACATGAGTCTGAGTAAACTCCGGGAGTTAGTTACGGACAGGGAGGCCTGTCATGCTGCAGTCCGTGGGGTCTCAAAGAGTCGGATAGGACTGAGCGACTGAACTGATCTGAATGTGTTATGGTTAGCATATAGACTTAATTTTTACCAAATCTGCATAATCCTTTATATTAACACATCTTTTCTGTCTTTGGGGACTGAAGCGACTAAGCATAGCATAGCATAGCATCTGTCTTTTGACTGGAACAACTAAACTAGTTGACTATCAATTGAATGAGAGGCAGAGTTAAGAATAGGTTCAAACTTCTTGAGAACATCAGGCATGCTGACCCCTGGCCCTTTGAATGGTGTCCTATTACATTCGTTAATCTGAACGAAGTAAAGGGAAAGGGAAGTCGCTCAGTCGTGTCTGACTCTGTGCGACCCCATGGACTGCCGCCTACCAGGCTCCTCCGTCCATGGGATTTTCCATGCAAGAGTACTGGAGTGGGGTGCCATTGCCTTCTCCTTTCACTTTGAATGAAGTAAGGTTCTCTCCAATTATCCATGAGTCACTAGCCACATAACAGACACACACACAGACACACAACTACATAACAGAACCAACCATACTCAAATATCCTTCTCTTCCTTCTCCTTGGGCTTCTGGAGGGAAAGATTCTTGCTTACTGGATGAAGATAGGGAAAAACTGAAAGAAGCAGAGAGGCTGGAGTGATCTCTAAAATAGAGAACTGGAAAGCTCAGGATGAGTGTCAGGGAGAGTTTGGGTAGAGAGCTGAGAGTGAACGATTCCAGCTGTGGGAGAGCCAAGAGAATTTAAGAAGTAGAGCTGTGGTTTATAAACTGGGTCTTTTTTTTTCCCCCAAGAAATTTATTTCAGTGTGAAATTTGAAAGCTACAGCAAGATAAGAATGGATTACACGGGGCTCTGGCAAAAATTTAGGTTATACTGCCCAAAGTGGAAAATGATTACAGTTTCAATAGAAGTATGACCTTGTATATATTCAGCAAATTTTATTATTTTACCCATGGTACATAAATTCTCTAGTCTTTTCAGGGAGACACTGAACTAGATTAAAAATTATTTTCCAGATGTTGTCTTATGATCTAGTGGCCAAACTGCATCTAAAATGCATGGAACACTGAAATTCTGTTTAAAAAAAATGATTTAATTTACATTGCTCTACCTAGATAACTGATGTGTGTGCATGCCAAGTCACTTCAGTCTGACTCTTCAAGATCCTCTGGACTCTAGTCCTCCAGGCTCCTCCGTCCCTGGGATTCTCCAGGCAAGAATGCTGGAGTGGATTGCCATGCCCTCCTCCAGGGGATCTTCCCAACCCAGGGATCAAACCCATGTCTCTTGCATCTCCTGCATTGGCAGGTGTGTTCTTTACCACTAGTGCCACCTGGAAAGCCCGAGATAACCTACAGATAAGCTTAATTCACCATATACTACTAGGAGGTGCAGTCTAAGCATTGGTTTACTTAATAATGAAGGAAATCCCAAATACAGTATAATCTCTAAGGCACAGATTTTAGGAAATAGGAAACAGTTGGTTATTTTTAATTCATTGTAGGTAGCTGAAAGACTAAAATCACATGATTCTATCTGAAGAATGTATAAAACTATGTAAGTATGGAAAATGTTAGTAAAATTTGGTTAATTTTAGTAGTCATTTAAATATTAAGCTTATAGATTTTAGAGATTTCTAAAGACATGTGTACATTATAATATTAACAATACCAGGTATAGAATTGTGTTTATGATTATATGTTATAATGCACAGAAATGATGACAAAAGAAATATTAATATATTAATGTACTAATAGTTATTTGTAGTCGTGAAGTACGTTTTCTTAAAATTTTCAGGGTTTTGTAATTCCCTATACCAACTAAGGTCTTCCCTGGTGGTTCAGACAGTAAAAAATCTGCCTGCAATGCAGGAGGCCTGGGTTTGATCCCAGTTGGAAGCTGAGTCGGGAAGATCCCCTGGAAAAGGAAATGACAACCCACTCCAGTATTCTTGCCTGGGAAATGCCATGGACAGAGGAGTCTAGCAGGCTGCAGTTCATGGTATCTCCCAGTACAGGTGACAGAGTGGAACCTGCCATTGTTGTGTTAAATGGGTAGAGACTTATAGGACTGAAGCCTTAGCCTGGAGAATCAAATACTAACTCCAAGTAAATTGTGTCAGAATGGAATTAAATCATAGGATTCTCAGTTGGTGTCACAGAATTGGTTACTGAATTTGTAGTAAACCCACAAATCTGGCATTAGAAGTGTTAGGAGTTTGGAAATGTTGTGAGTAAAGGAGAAACACAGGAATACTTTCCTTATATAAATGGGCCTTTCTCTATCTGCCAAGCTTATTCATTCACAGAATGATGATCATCCACAAGACAGAAGCTGAGTATAGATTCATGAGGGCAACAGTTAAGAAGTAAGCATTTGTAGAATACACTTGAAGATACAGCATTTATCTGTTCAGATTATAGACTTTTAAAAAATAAACGAGAAATTTCAAACGAAATTTATTTTCTTGGTTAAACTAGAAGAAAATATGTAGCATTCTTCTATTTCCACCATTCCAATGAAAAAAGGCAAGACTATAGAGAAAATGAAGTCCCTATATGCCAACACCAAGAATAAAGAGGGGAAAATAACTTATTCATCTGTTTTAAAAAACAAGGCTAACCATACAGTTTCAACTACTTCACTTGTAATATTAGTCAAAACAAAATTTTACTAGGGGCCTTAGTTTTGTAGTACTTTTTTAGAAAGCCATCTACGAGATGAAGACGGATTATGACAGACTAAATAGCAAAACTGGAATTCGCTTTCCATGTGCCTTAATTTAGCTGGAGTTTTGGAAAATCGATTACCAAAGAAATCACACAATTGAGCAGACCATTAAGCTCTAGTTTGTTGCCGTCTTGTTGCTAAGTTGTGTCCAACTCTTTGTGACCCCATGGACTGTAGCACGCCAGGCTCCTCTGTCAATGGGATTTTCCAGGCAAGAATATGGAGTGGGTTGCTATTCCCTTCTCTAGGGGATCTTCCTGACCTAGGGATAGAACCCACAACTCTTACCACATCTGCACTGCAGGCAGATTCTGTACTGCTGAGCCACTGCGGAAGCCGATTAAGCTCCAGTTGAAATCCATCCTTCTACAAACGAGAAAACTCAGCTCTAGTGAGTTTGCTCACTGGCCTCAGGTCAACAAATACTCAGTGGAGGAGCCAGAACTCAGCCAGGCTTACATGTTGACAAATCCATACTCCTGACATTGGGTAATTCATCGTTTTTGTTTAGTCCACACTCCTCCTGAACAGTCAAGGCAGGTTTAAGGTTCTGGGAAGCCCTGTGGTAGAGAATTCTGGTAATGCTGCTCAATATCTTGTCTCCCAAACTTATTTGGCCATAGAACCTGTTTACCTTTTAGCAGCTATAAATGTTCTCTGGGAATAAATTTCAGGGAATCCTGAGATAACCCAAGGATCCCAGCTACGGAACCACAGGGACTAGATCTCACAGATGCTCCAGCAGTTCATGTTTTTACTGATCCCAAAATGCACGGGGGGAACCATTTCTTCTATGTGACTTGCCATGGACACGTGTACATTTGGGCTGGTGACAACTCAGCTCAATAAAATACCCACGAAAGCATAACGTGGACTGGGGCTATCAGATTGTGCCAGACACAAGAAAAGGCACCCCGCACAATGAAATGGTGCACAGCTGTCATGCCTTCCAACAATCCTTCTGAGCATTGGTGCCCTCTCTCAGGAAGTGGTGTTTTGCTTGTGACAAAGACTTTCTAAGCAGAGGACTCTGCTCTTAATAAGTCTTGCCCACTTCCTCCAGGTTTAGGAAGAGCAGAGGAACAGAAAAATACAACTGTAAGCAAGTATATTTTCCAAATTTGTGCTTGTCTTCTGGTCTGCAATCCTTTATAGAAACAGCATACACAGTGTATTAATTTGGTTTTTTTCATATCTAGGACAGTTTATTTGAAGGCATATGTGCTTGATAATAAACTTAGCTTCAGAAGAAATGGGAAGAAAAACCAAGCATATTAACTGATTCATGTCACTGGTACATCCCTTCCTGCCTTGCCCTGTGACTTAAAAATAAGTGCTATTAAAGTACTAATGAATGCCCTAATTACATAGCTTTAATAGACTTATTAAACAGTAAATGGTGATTTCTTCTCATAAGTACCCAATTTACTACAGAAAAACTAATTAATTTGAGGCCAAAGAGGACTCAGATGGAGTGATTATTGGCCAGACAAAATAGAATATAAATGTGTAAGGAAAACTGAATGTGCCCAAGTAATTCCCACATTTCATTTTGTAAAGTCCCTGAGATGTTCCTGAGCTTAGACTGTAAGATGTGTATTTAAGTGAAATGTTTATTTCTAAATAATATCATGTGGTACTGAAAATAACATTTGTGAATGTACAAATTAACTTAGATTGAGAAGGGAAACAATATAAGACTACATAAAAATTTTACTTTGCAAAAGACAACTTGAATGCTAACAATATTTCGGTATCTCTTAGAAAAAATACTCTTTCCTTGTGTTTTATAAAGCAATAGAATTTTTAAGAAAACCAATCTGCTCAACATCCAAGCTACACATTCTAGGTTCTTTTTGTATAATGAAAACAATCATCTAAAACAGGTGGGAAGGGGAGGGTGGTATGAACTGGGAGATTAGGATTGGCAGTCAGTTCAGTCACTCAGTCATGTCCTACTCTTTGGGACCCCATGGACTACAGCACACCAGGCCTCCCTGTCCATCACCAACTCCTGGAGTTTACTCAAACTCATGTCCATTGAGTTGGTGATACCATCCAACCTCTCATCCTCTGTTGTCCCCTACTGATCTTTCCCAGCATCAGGGTCTTTTCCAAGGAGTCGCTTCTTCACATTAGGTGGCCAAAGTATTGGAGTTTCAGCTTCAACATCAGTCCTTCCAATGAATATTCAGGACTGATTTCCTTTAGAATGGACTGGTTGAATCTCCTTGCAGTCCACGGGACTCTCAAGGGTCTTCTCCAACACCACATTCAAAAGCATCAATTCACTGGTGCTCAGCTTTCTTTATAGTCCAACTCTCACATCCATACATGACTACTGGAAAAACCATAGCTTTGACTAGACAGACCTTTATTGGTAATGTCTCTGCTTTTTAATATGCTGTCTAGGTTGGTTATAGCTTTTCTTTCAAGGAGCAAGCATCTTTTAATTTCATGGCTGCAGTCACCATCTACAGCGATTTTGGAGCCCAAGAAAATAAAGTGAACTGTTTCCATTGTTTCCCCATCTACTTGCCAGGAAGTGATGGGACCGGATGCCATGATCTTAGTTTTTAGATATATACACTTCATTTGTAGATATATACACTACCATGTGTAAAACTAATAGCTAGTATGAACCTTCTGTATACCACAGGGAGCTTAGCTTGGTGTTCTCTGATGACCTAGATGGGTGGGATGGAGGTGGGATGGGATGGGGGGTTGGGAGGACTGTCCAAGAGGGACGAGATATATGTATACATACAGCTGATTCACTTCATTGTACAGCAGTAACTAACAACATTGTAAAACAATAATACTCCAATATAAAAAAAAATTTAATGGTTAAAACATGTCACTTACCTTAATGAGTTCAGGGCCCTGAAGGTTCAGCAATTGATTTCTTTAGTACACAAACCACAGATTCACCTCTCGTGGGTGGACTTCCAAAAACTCAGTCCTGAGACTGATGCTTAAAATCAGAAACCTGAAGAGAGATTTATACACCCATGTTCCTAGGACCATTTCTCACAATAGCCAAAGGTAGAAGCAACCCAGATTGCAATCCAATGACAGGTAAATGGGTAAACAAAATGTAGTGCACGCATACAATGCAATATTAGCCTTAGAAAGGAAGGCGATTCTGATGTATACTACATATGAAAGATCCCTGGAGACTTGCTGACTAAAATTAGCCAGTAACGAACAAGCAAGAAAAATACATTGAATCCACTGAAATGAGGTACTAGAGTAGTTGAAATCATACAGTCTGAAAGCACAATGGTTGCCCAGTGGCTGGGAGGAGGGATGTGAAATTACCATTTCAAAGGTACAGAGTTTCAGATTTGCAAGATGAAAAGATGGATGGATGGATGGTGGTGATGGTGGCAGGAAGTGAATACTTCATGCCACTGAACTATACACTTAAAAATTATTGACGCTAAGTTTTATGTTATGTGTCTTTTATAATTTTAAAAATTCCTGTTTTTAACTTACATAAAAAATACAGACTGTGGCAGGGGCTCCAGTATCTGTGCTTGTGTAACTAGCCTGGCTTCTATAACACAGTGAATCTCTAAATCATAAATGAAAGACTGCTCTTAGGACATATATTCAAACAAGGGGAGTACAATGAACTGTACGTTTGGGGCCTCTGTCCAACACAGACACATCATTCTCTCGTTAGGAACAGACTTGTGAGAGCCGGCCAGAACACTAGGATTCTGGAGGTCGGGACTTGCTGCGTCCATTTTAACAACGAGGACTTGGGTTTGCCAGGGGTCTTGGCTAAGGTTCTCTCCTCTGGACTGCCTAAACCCACCTGGTTTTCTTTCTTCTGTCTTTCTAAGACTAATTAGTCCTTTTCTGATTAACCCTATCATTCCTTAGCTCTAAGTGTGTGTGTGCTTAGTCAGTCAGTCACATCCAACTCTTTGCGACCCCAAAGACTGTAGCCCTCCAGGCTTCTCTGTCCATGGGGATTCTTCAGACAAGAATACTGGTGTGGGTTGCCATGCCCTCCTCCAGGGGATCTTCCCAACCCAGGGATCGAACTCAGGTCTCCCGCATTGCAGGTGGATTCTTTACTGTTTGAACCACCAGGAAAGCCCTCTTTAGCTCTATAAATTATATTCAATTAGATCACAGTTGAAGTTTTCAGACTCAAGTGCTATTCAGTCTAAAGTAACCTTACAGATGAGAGCAAAAACTGTTGATTTCACTTTAAAAGATCTCATGTTTCCTTATATGAGGTTTCAGGAGATATTTCCTTGGAATGCCCAGGTATTGACATTTATACATTTTACCCATGGTAGTAAATGAAATATTTAGTTCAATGCAAACTTTTTCCTCTGTTTTATACTATTGGTACTGAAGGTCAACACTGAAGTTCTATTCTCAGGAGCCACCAATTATGGTATGAAATGTTGGTGGGAATTACCAGGAAATCTGAGACAAAACACAGCTTAGGGAAAGGGGGACCAGCGTAAGAAAATAGAAACGAAGCATGATATACAACACAAAAGGATAGAGAGAAAATAAAAGTGTGTGTGTTATGGAGTATATGCGTATAGAACAGATAATATCACCAAATCTCACCAGCACAACCTGTAGATAAATAGAGCTGAGCTTATTATCACAGTAAGGGGGAACACCAACTCTATAGAGCTTGGTTTGTATCTCAGAAGCCAAGTTTAGTTTCAGGTAAGTATTTCAATGTAGAACTTGATTAAGACTGATAAAGATCAGGATATAATAGTTTCAGACTGGTGAAAGAGCAAGGTGAGAATTTTGAAGCGAGGAATTCAAAGTGTTTCGGGGTATAAAGTTTCTACTGAAATGCTGAAGGGTCTTTTGGGAAGTTCCTGTAATGAAAAATAAATTAATTTGCCTGAATAAGAGTCTCCAAGAATAGTAAAATTATGTCAATGAAAACAATGCAATAGTAAAATCATGTTCATGTAGCCCATAAGCTGTGCAGGGTATATGATCTCAGTTCTCAGTATAATACATACATGTGTAAATCTTTAATATGTAATATACTTTATCAACTGCTATATTACATAGCTCCAGGGACCACTGTCCATATCACAGTCTGATAAATAATGTTCCTGAATTAGGCAATGTGAGAGCCCTATTATACCTGTAGCATGTATTAAAATAAGTTTAAGGTAGAGTCTAATACACTGCATATGACATAAATTATTTATAGCACATACCATTTAGCATATATTTATGATAAACGTAAAGCACCAGAGTCCCCTTACAACTTAATGAAATATCACTCCATATATTCTGATTTTTTTTCCCATAGGAACTGTGAGTTTGTCAGGTAAGAAATTACTCAAAGAAGCTGGGAAAGAGACATTTTTGAGGTTCCAACATCTACCAAAGTACGTGACCCATACTACGCCACCAAGGAACACAAATGCTAAATAATATTAAGCCTACCTCTCAAATGGCCTAAAATCCATGTTGAAATGGCAACCCACTCCAGTGTTCTTGCCTGGAGAATCCCAGGGACGGGGGAGCCTGGTGGGCTGCCGTCTATGGGGTCGCACAGAGTCGGACACGACTGAAGCGACTTAGCAGCAGCAATAGCAATGATGATGTTAACTTTTTAAATATATATATACATAATCCCTTCTGGGGGCACTGAGTCCTGTGTGAAGGTCAGCAGGACCCTCGGGGTAACCAATGACCTTACACCCTGGGCTATAGCGGGGGAGTTCAGTTCCTCCCACAATACAGTACAGACGGAAACACGTCCTGAAGGAGTGAGCCGGACAGAGTACAGGGAGAAAGGAGCCCTTCGGGACCGCCCAGGACAAGAAGTGGCCAGTGCAAAGCTAAAGGGCGGCTGGTTCAGGAAATGAGATGGAGCTTAACCATTTGACTAGGGCAGAGGACAAGCTAGACAGGTGACAGGGACACACTCATGGAAGGGCAAGCGTGTCACCTCAAAGACTGGATGATCCTGGGAAGAAGGAGGAGCCTTGGAAGGTTTTAAACTGAG
>NW_011494700.1:2207126-2210969 GCF_000754665.1 Bison bison bison
TGGGTACGTGGTAACAACCCGTATCTGGACAGACTCCCTTTGCCATGCCCTCCACGTAGGATTTGTGGCAAATCTGGTTCCTCATGGATCAAACAAACACCAAGTAGCTCAATATCTGTGACTTTGGAGCCCCTCGAAATGGGGCCTCAGTTTAAACTCTAGCAAGGATATGAATAAGGCACCTACCTGCAAGAGCAATGGGGTTGTCAGTGAACCACATTCTTCTCGGATGCACAGCGAGCCAAACGCTGAAACGCCGAGGTTTGGACCAGAGACAGGGCTTGTCCCTGAGACAGCCAAAAGAGGAGATGGCAGAGTAGACCTCAAACGTGCCTCACAGGTGAGAGGCTCGCAATGAAGCTGAGACATGGGGAGCGTGGAAAGCCAACTGGAGAGAAGGAAAGCGTGTGGTAATTATCATTCTGCACAGGTGCAGCTAAGCTGCACGCTTCTTAACAGGGGACCAGTGCTCTGTGGGTGGAGTTTTTGGCCCTCTGAAACATCATCCATCTGATACTGCTGCTGCTGCTGCTGGTGCTGCTGCTAAGTTGTTTCAGTCGTGTCCGACTCTGTGCAACCCCAGAGATGGCAGCCCACCAAGCTCCCCCGTTCTTGGGATTCTCCAGGCAAGAACACTGGAGTGGGTTGCCATTTCCTTCTCCAGTGCATGAAAGTGAAAAGTGAAAGTGAAGTCGCTCAGTCATGTCCGACTCTTTGCGACCCCATGGACTGCAGCCTACCAGGCTCTTCCGTCCATGGGATTTGCCAGGCAAGAGTACTGGAGTGGTCTGCCATTGCCTTCTCCCCATCTGATACTAGCACATGCCCAGTTGGAGGAGCACTGATCCAAGCAAGTCCTAAGCAGCTGGAGCTCTAACTGGACACAGCTGATTTGAAGTTCCTGAAAACGAGTTTGCACAGATGTCATTTTGTTTAGGCTACCTGATGCTTGGAGGACATGCAAGTTTTTCTAAAAACAATTAAATTTACCTTGATTAGTGTAGGCAGGTTAAATTTGTTATAAAGTAAGTTGTTTAACCAATCAGGCTTCCCAGATGGCGCTAGTGGTAAAGAACCCACCTACCAAAGCAGGAGACATAAGAGATACGGTGGATGCCTGGGTGGGGAATATCCCCTGGAAGAGGGCATGGCAACCCACTCCAGTATTCTTGCCTGGAGAATCCCATGGACAAAGGAGCCTGGTGGGCTACAGTCCTTGGGGTCACAAAGAGTCAGACACCACTGAAGCAACTCAGCAGACAGTCACAGTGTAACAGATCTGTCTGGTGACTACCCTTGGTTTCAGGGATTTCAGGGGGAAATGGACGAATATTTAGCAGACAAAGCTAGCAGATTTCAGTGACCAACTATATCAAAGAGGGAGAGAAGTCTAGGCTGACTTTCTTTCCCAAAGTCACTGCCACAGACCAGGCTTTTACTCTTTTTTGGCCTAGATTTTGAATGCATTCACTTAACTGCAGTTTCCCAGTCCCCAGCTTCTGTCCAAACATACTAGGTGGATTGGAGCAAATCAAAGCATGTCACTTGCCAGATTACTAGCCTTAATGGCTCCCATTTCTCAATAGGTGAAGTTCAAACTCTTTTAAAATATCTATTAGCTATCTAATAGCTACAACCTTCATGAGAGCCTTTGCTTGTCAGGAGACTTGTCTCCCACCACCACCTGCCCCACCTCCATGGGAACACTAACTGTACTTTGGGATTAAGGAATGAGTTGTGATCTCAGAAATATTCCATCCTTTCTCATTCATCTATTATTCAACAGAAGCCATTCCACTTCTACTGGCTCTTCCAGGCTCAGGGAAGGCATCACCTCCTTTGAGGACTTGCCACCCACTCCAAAGCACTGTGAGCCCCTCCTGGCAGCTTGCGTGTAGCGAGTTTGGTGTGGATTACCCAGCATACCTGTTATAGTGTAAATTCTCTTGTTTTCTAATTAACTCCTTGCAACTACACCACAAGCTCACGGAGGTCAAGGACTGTATCTTCTCCACCTCTGAATACTCAGCATCTAGCTTGGCTTACAAAAACTATTTGTTGAATGAAAAAATAAAAGGGGTAGAGCCAAGACTCAATCCCCACCTTAAATCTAGTGCTTTTCTCAACATATCACAGCAAATAAGAGTGATACATCATGGTAGAGTACTAAATAATTCAGATGGCAGATTTCCTTTCTATAATCTAGCAGAGTAAAATGGTGACATGGTAATAAAATGGGTAAATTAATCTGGATATTAAGAGACCATTCTATTAATACTTAGGCCTACACTGAGTCCTCAAAATGCTTAATTACATGTAGTACAAAATATTTCAAAGTTTTAGTCCTAAAGTTAGCAAGAAGGTACAGTATCCATTTATTGAATTACAAATACACTTGAAAATATTCTGATGATACCTATTTTATGTAAACACATTTATATCATATCTATCAACAAATGCCCTTAATCTTTTTATTGAGGAGTTAACTCAATTTTAGTTTTGTATATTCTTATCCTCTTTCTCTCACTTACTATCTATGTGGGTAAACAGAAAACAAAAGGGGTAAATGCAGATCTGTCCATATGGTTATCTTTTGCCTTTTTATACCTATCAGCAAAAGGTTCCATTGGGAAAGCAGCTGAAAATTAGTAACGGACAATGTACTTTCATTGCAGCCGTGAAATTAAAAGATGCTTGCTCCTTGGAAGAAAAGCTATAACCAACTAGACAGCATTGGTAAAGACATTACTTTACCAAAAAAGGTCTGTCTAGTCAAAGCTATGGTTTTTCCAATAGTCATGTATGGATGTGAGAGTTGGACTATAAAGAAAGATGAGCACCAAAGAATTGATGCTTTTGAACTGTGGTGTTGGAGAAGACTCTTGACAGTCCCTTGGACTGCAAGGAGATCAAACCAGTCAATTCTAAAAAAAATCAGTGCTGAATATTCATTGGAAGGACTAATGTTGAAGCTGAAACTCCAATACTTTGGCCACCTGATGTGAAGAACTGACTCATTGGAAAAGACCCTGATGCTGAGAAAGATTGAAGGTAGGAGGAGAAGGGGACAACAGAGGATGAGATGGCTGGATGGTGTTACCTACTCGATGGACAGGAGTTTGAGTAAACTTCAGGAGTTGGTGATGGACAGGGAGGCCTGGTGTGCCGCAGTCCATGGGGTCCGAAAGAGTCGGACACAACTGAGCGACTGAACTGAACTGAATGTACTTTCATAAATGTTTCTAAAAATTATCTTTTGTTGTCTCATTCAAAGAATTATCAGTGAACAAATTTTAAGTAGCAACAATCCAACCCATGCAGATTTTGTAAAGGACTCTAACCAAGGTCTTCTCTCTTATTACAAAGGCAAAACCAATAAGCCAAGGAAACAGGCAGCAATGTATTTATTGGAAATGAACTAGACATTACATTAACCAAATGAAGATGTAACAATGCATGAAGCATAATTGATGCAACATTTAAAAGATCACAAAATAAAAAGAAAATTCATTTTCAAAAGAAACATTGTATCCAAGGCAAGCCCTGAACACCAGAATACAACTGATAACATTGACTGTGAAGATCCAGAATAAAATTTAAACCAAACAACTGAAAGAAAAAGTTTCTTTTCCCAACTTGAAGGCTCCCTGGCTACCACCTGTGTTTCATACACACCAGATAATTTTCATCACCAGACAGTAATCAGATGATATTTATTATATTCCTTGTAAGAAAATACCTCTCCTACAAATAGAGAAATCTGAGGGAAATCCAAGCAACAAAATGGTCGGTGGCCCCAACTGATTAGGTCAGCATTTTCTAGAATCTAGAAATTACATTAAC
>NW_011494700.1:2211069-2219995 GCF_000754665.1 Bison bison bison
ACATTAACTTTACTAGTAAGACTTCATTTTCTTCTGAGAAACTGCCTGGATGAGAGGGCGTGCTGATTGTAACATTACATTTACTACACGGCACTGAGTCACTACATTCCACTGAGTAACTGGGCGGTCGGGGGGTGGGAGGGGGTGTTCAGATGCTTATCCATTCATCAAATGTTTCTGAAACCTTTAGAGCTTTACTTTTCTACTCTGTGGCTTGTGTATTACAAACTCCCTTTGAAGAAAATTATCCCAGATAATCCATCTGTGATAATACAAGTACTGCAAAAAGCAGTGATGAAAAATATTGTTTGGAAAGGCAAAATTGCCACATCCACTTTCCGAGGCACTGTCATAGAATCATCTCTGAAATGGAGAAATTCCATGTGTAAGTTAAAAATTGCTTTCCTTCCATTCACCCAGCATGCATGAATGTCTTGTTATAATCTCTCTGTAGACTGAGAAAGTCAGGAGTCCAAATGCAGAACTGTAGGTTTTAGAAAGGCTTTCTCCTTCCCTTCCCATAGATTTCAAGTTTGTTTTAAACATTCCACAGTTCTCATAAACACTCATGTGAAAAGGGGAGGATGATTACAACCTTATCAGACCTGTCAATTGACAAAAAAAATATCTCAACATAGTATCTCATTTTTAGAAAACCAATCATAATTGCATTTCCTTACCCTCCATTTAAGGTAGAGAGAACTAAGACAAGAGTTCCCACATTTTAGTGGGAAATGGCAAATCCTTGTCACTAACTATGGCACCAAGTAGTTCATTCAGGAGAAATTTCAATAAAAAGGTAGAAAGTTAATCGAGACAATTTATGTATGCTCAGTCACTCAGCCATGTCCAACTCTTTGTGACCCCATGGACTGTAGTCGGCCAGGCTCCTCAGTCCATGAGATTTTGCAGGCAAGAATACTGGAGTGGGTTGCCATTTCCTTCTCCAGGGCTAGATAATTTAGGTCCTAAATTAATTTTTAAGGACTGATATGTTTAGTTTAACAAAACGCTGGTCTAATTTACTAGAAAATTAGTAATGTTCTCTTTCACCTTGAGCTGGATGGGCAGACTCAGCCACTGTCTTGTTTCCTCCTTACACACAACTAAAGTAATGCCTGACCAGACTCAAAATGCATGTAGATGCGACATGCTCATTGGCACAAAGCAGGCAGCAGGGGAAGGCCCCTACTTTCCTGAAAAACTCAGAGGAGCTTTACTGGCAATCAGTCATTTTCCTCATATATATATAATGTCAGTAGATTTTAAGACAGATGCACATAAAGTTACACAAATGTTTCCACCTCTCCACCACTGAGTGAAACATGCCATTCTTTGGAGAAAAAAATACATTCATTTTTTTCAAGTATATTTCAATATACAAAGATGTTCTAGCTTTGTTTCACTGCAAAGACAAACTGATGTCACACGTGTCCAAGGGGAACTTCACTTTAACTTCCCTTTGGTGTGGATTTCATGAAGTTTTGATTTTTTTTAAAAAAATTGCTCTAAATATGCATCTACTTTTATCTGAAAGCATCAACTCTTTATGTCCATTTTATATATATGTACATAGTCAACAAGGACAGCAAAAAACAGTCTACATATGTACAATGGTTTAGAAGTGGCACGCTCTGAGGAGAGCAAGGGCCACTGGCTCCGATGGGCTCACAACCAATTCAGTGATTGTCAGCTCTGGTGTCCAGCACTGGGCCAGCAGCATGCAGACTCCTCCAGACTGTAGCATCCTTGAATGGTCACGTCCTGCTGAGGTGGCAAGTCTTCATGGCTTGTTTCCTGTCTTGGCTTTGTTGTTAGGGTTGCAGTTTAAGTCTCTCAGCAGTGGTTCGCAGTTGGCTAGAATATCTGCAGGCAGCAGCTTCCAGATCTGCTCCACTGCCTTCTGATAAGCCGTCTTCTCCTGTTCCAGGGTCCGGATCAAAGACTTCATTTTGGTCTCTCTGGTTAAAAGATTTTCCAGGTTGGACTCCAAGGTCTGAATTTTAGCATGAGCTATCTGTTTGGGGCAAAAACAAAAACACACAAAATCCGCCAAATCAACAATCTGAAGGTTTTGGTTCATCATCACAGCAGCAGTCAGAACTTACATATATTAGCTAATCATATCATATTACTTAGTACAATAGTATAGGAAGCAAATACTCTGAAACCGTCCACGACATGGCGATTTTTTATGGTTCTCAAAAATATAACTAGAGTCCTAACAAAATACATCTCATTTCACTGAATACACCAAAAATGCAATATTAAATCATCATCCCTCAGTAGTGAGGGTACTCACTCCACACACAGGTCTTCTCCAAGAGTGACTGGGATCTGACAGGGAAAAACAGGAGATTCCTGACACTGCCCTAAGGTGTTAAAAGAGGTTTTTTTGCCCTCTGAAAGGAAATACAGGGTTTGCTCAACACATACATGGGATCTTATCAGTTTTTACAGGTGTTGGATGTGCCCATATAACTTGGGAACCCAGAGGTGATGACAGCATTGAACTGTGAATGAAAAAATTTGTAACCATTAATAAAAATCATTATAACAGAAAGTAGGTGCAAACCCACTTTCCCTAAATAAAGAAATGTTCAACTAATCATCACTGAAACATCCTAGTAATAAAGGACAATAGCCTGTTTATTTTTCTTTCTGAAAACAGACACTGTTGTCTCTTTTTAAACAATTTTTATTGGAGTATAGTTGCTTTACAATGTTATGTAAGTTTCTGCTGTAAAGTGAATCAGTTATACATATATCCCCTCTTTTTTAGATTTCCTTCTCATTTAGGTCACCACAGAGCACTGAGTAGAGTTCCCTGTGCTATACAGTAGGTTCTCATTACATATCTATTTTGTACACAGTACCCATAATGTATACATGTCAATCCCAATCTCCCAGTTCATCCCCCTCCTCCTCCTCCACCTTGGTATCCATCACACACACACACACACACACAAAATCTACGAACAATAAATGCTGGAGGGCTTCCCTGGCAACTAAGCTGGTAAAGAATCCGCCTGCAATGCAGGAGACTCTGGTTCAATTCCTGGGTCTGGAAGATCCCCTGGAGAAGGGACAGGTTACCCACTGCAGTATTCTTGCCTAGGGAATTCTATGGACAGAGGAGCCTGTCAGGCTACAGTCCATGGGGTCGCAGAGTCAGACACAACTGAGCAACTTTCACTTTCATATAATTAACACCTCAAACAAAGATATAATTTGGTAAATAAATGCTGGAGAGGATGTGGAGAAAATGGAACCCTCCCACACTGTTGGTGGGAATGTAAATTGGCACAGGCATTATGGAAAACAGTATACAGGTTCCTTAAAACACTGAAAAATAGAGCCTCCATATGATCCATCAATCCGACTCCTGGGCATATATCCAGCGAAAACCATAATTCAAAGATACATACAGCCCAATGTTCATTGCAGCACTATTCGGAATAGCCAGAACACGGAAGCAACCCAGATGTCCATCAGCAGAGGAATGGGTAAAGATGTGGCACCTGTACACAGTGCCATGAAAAGTAACTAAATAGTACCATTTGCAGAGATGTGGATGGACCTCGAGACTGTCATACAGAGTGAAGTCAGTTCGAAAGAGAAAACACAAGTATCACATAATATCGCTTATACGTGGAATGTAGAAAAATGGTATGGATGAATTTGCAGATCTTGTTTAAAAAAATGATCTTTAGCAATGCACTAACACAACATTTTGGCATTGTTTTGAATAGAAAAAGGCATAAAATGTTGTATGGGCCAGAGCTAATATAGATGAAATGAAGGAGGCCAGTGTTTCTTCTTGGGGAGCAATTACTCTAGGAACCCCTCATATCTAAGCTATTACTCTCCCAGTTATCCTTCAGAGGAGTTACCACACATCAAAGCAGGGTTTTAGTGTTCCCTAGTTTGGAGACATGTGTTGACGAAGTGATAGGTAAGCAGAAACCAAGGAGCCATTGGGTACTTAAGTTCTAACTCAGAATCCCTCTCCCCACACTCCCTACCCCCAAGCCCTCGGCTCCCTGGAAGCTTTACTTTCTCCCCTCCCCCTCCTCTGATCACGGAAACCCCATTCCTTGAGGCCTGGATACACAGCACACTTAATATAGGTTACAGATGTGCAATATTACTTTACACTAAATCACTTATCGCATTTGTAAGAGTGCACTGATAAATAAATACATAATTTGTATTATGAAATAACTATGAGAGAGCCCATCCTTAGGTAGGTTGATAAGGAATCCAGGGCCCTTGAGGAAGAAGGGGTCCAAGGCCTTAGGGAAGGAGAAAGGGGTCTGAGGTTCTCAAGAGGAGAAAAGCAGAGACCTTTTTTTTCTACATTGCTTTGTCTTAGTCAATATAACAATGTATCTTGCTCAAAGACATGTTTCTCCTTAACAAGAGCCTTCTGACTAATCTTGTTATTTTAAGATGTATATTATGGGAGTGGGTCTGGTAAGATCTTTCTTTCTATTGTTAACTCCAATCCTGTTATCTTAAAATGTAAATTGTGGGAGTGGGTCTGGTAAGACCTTTACAGCCTTGAGACATTCTTTTGATTTATTATAATAATCAATTGAACAAGTATATAACTCTTGCTGAGACTAATAAGGGGGGCATTCTCAGTCCCCCTTCTGATGTCCATGTCAGAAGCTTTCTCTGTCCCTTTTTCACTTTAATAAAACTCTGCTACACAAAAGCTCTTGAGCAATCAAGCCTGGGCCCTGGCTAAATCTTCTTTGGAGATCACCACATTAAAGCTATCAGCTGCAAATTCCTTCATGGCAAGGATTACATGTTACCTGTTTTCATTCAATTTTCTCCTTTCCATTTCTGTGAGTTTTAGTCTAGACAGTTCTCATCTTCCCCAATCAGATTTCTACAAATAATTGCTAGCTGGTCTCCCTACCTTCTCTCCCCGTTCTAATCTGTCCTCATCAAGGTTTTTCCAGATTGATCTCCCTAAAGTATGGTTCAAAATTTTTGAGAGATTTCTCTCTCAACGTGATTAAAGCTGTGTTCTTCTTCTTGACCTTGAAAGTTATTTATAAATCTGCCTCCATCATGTTTACCCCACTTCTCCCCAATGTAAATCTTAAATGGATATGTTTCCTCTAAGTTCTGCCATATCATCCAGCTTTCAACACTCCTCTCTTATTCCCACCAAGCCTCTAGAGTCCAGCTCAAGCCCCAAGACACCCAGAGCTTTCCCAGTTTCCTCTAGTCAATCCCTCCCAACCTGAACTTACACCAAACACGTGCAATACCCAGTAAGTTTTGAATCAGATTCTGCTCTGAACTGCCATTTAATTATTTTGTGAGAGGAGATTTTCTCTCCCAACTGACACTTACATCAGCATGTGCATTTGCAGCCCCCAGGGCACTTGGACACACTCTGATACACAGGTCAACAGTCAGCAATGGCTCAATCTATACCACAGCTCTATCCTTCCTGGGATGGTTCTATGCAGGAGAGGAGGCACTCAACAGCTTTTATGGTCAAATCACTATCTCTTTACCTGTAATTTTTCTAGAAGGTCCATGTTTTGTCTTTTCAGTTGGCTGTTGGCCCTCTCCAGCTTCTCTATGGGCTCACTGTCCTCACAAGCATAGGAAGATTCTTGGAGTTCATCCTGTAGCACGTGATACTCCACCTCATAGGCATGTAACTGTTTAGAAATATCCATCTCAAAAACCTGCAGTGAAAACAGGGGTCAGTCTGACTTTCAGGATGTACACAAAGATACATCTGTGTATCTAAGGTGCATTTCCCAATACTTCTTAATGAGGAACAGCGTGACATACCAAACAAAGGGAATTGTAACAAATGTGACTGTCAAATAAAGACAAACAGATCATTTCTATACAATTGACACATTCTCAGGAGGAGGCCAAGACACTAGAGAAAGTTAATGTCCAAAGATATTTTGCAACCAAAATATACATAATCTAGGAATGGTCTCCCAAAGTGTAGCCTACCAGATAAACATGAATAACTGAGTAACTCTTATACAAGTTGGAGATCATCTTTGCTGGTTAATAAGCAAAACTGCATACTGCTGCTGCCGCTAAGGTGCTTCAGTCGTGTCCGACTCTGTGCGACCCCATAGACGGCAGCCCACCAGGCTCCACCATCCCTGGGATTCTCCAGGCAAGAACACTGGAATGGGTTGCCATTTCCTTCTCCAATGCATAAAAGTGAAAAGTGAAAGTGAAGTCACTCAGTTGTGTCCGACTCTCAGCGACCCCATGGACTGCAGCCTACCAGGCTCCTCCGTCCATGGGATTTTCCAGGCAAGAGTACTGGAGTGGGTTGCCATTGCCTTCTCCAAAAACTGCTTGGGTATTTCTATAATAATAATATCAAAAGCCCTTCTAATTATTTGTCAAGGAGGTAGAAAGGGCTTGTACTAAATATTTTCATCCATTTTCTAATCCATGCAAGTCTCTTAGAATTCACTAACATATCCTACCAGAGAGAGAATCTTTAAAATTGCACACCCTGGAAACTGTACATACGTATTCAATCTCTTAGTCATGTCCAACTCTGTGACACTATGAACTGTAGCCTGCCAGGTTCCTCTGCCCATGGGATTTTCCAGGCAACAGTACTGGAGCGGGTTGCCATTTCCTTCTCCAGGGGATGTTCCTGACCCAGGGATCAAACCCACGTCTTCTGCATTGGAAGGTGCACTCTGTAGCACTGAGCCACTTGGGAACTGGGCACTGTATAGAGCTGTTTAACTGCAGCTGCCTCTGCTCTCCCGTATTGTCACCCATTAGGAAGACAGTTTGCTTCAAAGTTAGAGAACAAGTAACTCCTCCTTAGTCTAAACTTGCAAGAGAAGGTGAGCTGCCATTTAAGCATTGGTATTCACACTAACACTCTTGGGAGAGAAGAAACCACAAAAAATCTCACTGACTTACTTGCACTACTACTATTAGAGATACTCAAATCTTAGAATTGAAATGGTATTTTGTGACAATATGGTTATTCTTTTTAAATAAGCATCTTTTTTCCCCCTACCCAGTGAGTATGAACACACTGGACTACTATACAACCATTAAAAACGAGAGCATGAATATATTTATTGGCATGCAAAAATGTCCGATACTCTACAACTATTTTAATAAAAAATCATTATACAACAGCATGTACAGTATAATTAGAGATTTTAAGAGGATGTTTAAGATGTTTTAAATCTCAAGCTATTGAGATTTGTAACTTCACTTTCTTCTTTGTGCTGTTCTACATTATTTGCATTTTTACAGTAAATAAAACTCATCAAAGTCTCCTTTAATATTAACAGTTCATTTTTGTTCAATTGCTAAGTTGTGTCCTACTCTTTGAAACCTACTCTTTGCAGTATGCTAGGTGCCCCTGTCCTTTACTATCTCCCAGATTTTGCTCAGATTCATGTCCATTGAGTTGGTGATGCTATTTAACTATCTCATCCTCTGCTGCCCCTTCCTCCTTTGGCCTTCAATCTTTCCCAGCATCAGGGTCTTTTCCAATGAATCAGCTCTTCACATCAGCTGGCCAAACTATTATTCCATAGTTAATCAATTCTACTGGCTAGAAAGTTATCTTTAATATCAAGTCCAAATCTACCAGCCTATAACTTCTATCAAATAACCACAGTAATAATCTCCAAAGCTAGGCAATCCCCGCATTAATCTTAGAAAAGAAAGGTGATCTAATTTCAAATCAAACTTCATCTCTCTCCAAAACCACAATCTCTGACTACTTGCCAGTCCCAAAAGATATTTCTGAAGAAATGGGGAATAAGTGAATATGTAAATAAAATTTATATTTTTCTATTTCCAGAGCATCTTAACAAATAAAAAATATTCACAGGTATTTACAGAATAATCTGCTTGTGGTTTCAATTCCACACATGTGGTAGAAAGAAAGTTTTACATGCTATAAAATGAGTTCTTGTGATAGACTTGTATAGAATGATACAAAATTCTTCAACTGAGTTGGTTATGTTTACCCCTAAAAACAATGTTATTTCCATTCTGTAGAGAAGGAAGCTGGGACTCAGAGAGGTTGCCCTCACTTGCCCGAAGTCACACAGCTAGTAGATAGCTGAACACTAGCACAAGATCTCAGACTCCCTTTCTCTTGCTCTAAACTCTGTCTTTTATCTGCTATCCCAAGGGCCTCTTGGAAAGTGGTAAATTTTATCAGTACTCATAAGGCATGATTGCTTTATTTACAAATCTGGTCTTAAGTATATTCATGTCATCTGAACAACAGTATATAACTACCACTTACCTGGTCCCTATGAAGAATCAGGGACTAGGTACACGATATACTGATTACCCTCCGTTTGCTTCCATTCTCTGCCCTCATCCATTCTCGGTACCCTAGGAGGCAGACCCCTCTGACCTGCATTCCCCACACTTTTCTTCCTGCTGATTTCTGGTTCAGTTCAGTGCAGTTCAGTTGCTCAGTTATGTCTGACTTTTTGTGACCCCATGGACTGCAGCACACCAGGCCTCCCTGTCCATCACCAACTCCCGGAGCTTACTCAAACTCATGTCCATTGAGTTGGTGATGCCATCCAACCATTGAATCCTCTGTCGTCCCCTTCTCCTCCTGCCTTCAATCCGTCTCAGCATCAGGGTCTTTCCAGTGAGTCAGTCCTTCACATCAGTTGGCCAAAGTTTTGGAGTTTCAGCTTCAGCATCAGTCCTTCCAATGAATATTCAGGACTGATTTCCTTTATGATGGACTGGTTGGATCTCCTTGCAGTCAACGGGACTCTCAAGAGTCTTCTCCAAACCACAGTTCAAAAGCATCAATTCATTGGCACTCAGCTTTCTTTATAGTCCAACTCTCACATCCATACATGACTATTGGAAAAACCATGGCTTTGACTATATGGACCTTTGTTGG
>NW_011494700.1:2220095-2273229 GCF_000754665.1 Bison bison bison
TTTAAGCCAATTTTTTCACTCTCCTCTTTCACCCGTCATCAAGAGGCCCTTTAGTTCCTCTTCACTTTCTGTCATAAGGGTTGTGTCATCTGCATATCTGAGGTTATTGATATTTCTCCCAGCAATCTTGATTCCAGCTTGTGCTTCATCCAGCCCAGCATTTCTCATGACTTCTGGTTGGGTACAGCCAATGGCAAAGGTCATCAGGAGATCAAAAGGGGCAGAAGAAATAGGTTGGTAACTTCTTCCCTGCTCCTTCCCTGTCTTGCTCACCAAGAGCACAGCAACCTCCAGAGAGCCTGCCTCCAGACTTCGGCACTCACTGGGCCTGGCAGCACTATCATATCCTCCTTCTCCAGATGCAGCACCAGGGATATGAACAGTTCCCTCTGTCACTGGTTCCTAAGCACCTGGACATCGTATCTTGTTCCCTTAACCTTGCCCGCACTCCTGTAAATCATACCCTCCCTTGAGCTGCTGGAGGTAGATTGTGTTTCCTGCAAGGGACCCTGACTAATAAAGCAAGTCTCATTTAAGCCTCACAAAACCTCTTGGGTCAGAACTGTCCCATTTTGCAGGGGAGAACATTAGAGTGATGTGTACAAGACAGACAACTAATAAAAGATCTGGAAGCTGATGGGGAATCCAAGACTGTCTGATTCCAGTCTTCATTCCTGTCATGTGTACTCCTCATATATTTTAAAACAGAATTGGTGGTTCAGACGGCAAAGGATCTGCCTGCCAATGAAGGAGACTCAGGTTTGATCCCTGTGTGGGGAAGATCCCCTGGAGAAGGGAATGGCAACTCACTCCAGTACTCTTACCTGGGAAACCCCACGGATAGAGAAGCCTAGTGGGCTGCAGTCCATGGAGTCATAAAGAGTAGGACACAACTAAGTGACCAATACACACAACGATATTACAAAGCTAAGTGCATCTCAGCTTATTCATTTATCAGGTCTTCCTAACTCTCTTAGTTCTATCTTCAGTCTTATCACCGATCTAAATTGAAAAACTCATGAATCATCACAGGCAAGGACTGAACACCTTGCCTGGGCACAGCCACACAATGTCACAAGGAGAAATTACACAATAGTTTCATTTCTAGATAAAATGTATCTGATCAAATTTAAAAATGGTCAAGCAAAACACAGGTTTATGCTAAAACATTTAATAATATAATTAGTAGAGAACCTGCTATATAATCTTATACCTTATTATTACCAATTAAATCATACCTGGGTGATTATTTTTTCCATTTCAGATGAATTCATATCGGGGAGAGTGATTTTAAGGAATTCAACAATATTTTCAAAGTTTTCACATTCCATTATGAGTGTCTCTTGGTTGCTCAACAGGCTTAGGGCAACCTTAAATATAACTTCAGTTCCCTGAAGAAAAATAATATCTGAAAAAAAAAAAGATATATAATTTTCATGATCAAAATTATGCCTCTACTATTGTAAAACGTGACCTCTGTGTGTTAATGGGGTTTTTTGCATGGTTTTGTGTGTGTGTATGTGTGTGTATATGGTGGTTGTTTTAATTACTGCAGCAGAACCACAGAATATTTTGCAAAATAAAACTGGTCAAAATAACCTAGATTTGAAATAAATAATAATATGACCAAAACAAATAAACAGTTGTTTAACTATTCTTTTTACTTATTTAGGAACCTCAGATAAGGTCAGGGTAAAAAGAAAAAGATAAATTATATATTTGTTTGTCCACATATTTATAATTTTTAGTGCAGCAGCAGCAGTTGCAAATTTAATGGAGACTTACATTTAGATTTTCTTCATGAGGAGAATACAAAAACAAATCAACATAATCAATAGCTTAGGATTAAACTCTCATTACCATAATAAAAAACTACAAGAA
Organism: Bison bison bison; assembly: GCF_000754665.1. Lineage (NCBI taxonomy): Eukaryota > Metazoa > Chordata > Mammalia > Artiodactyla > Bovidae > Bison > Bison bison. The sequence goes on from NW_011494700.1 coordinate 2,221,977, forward strand.
CCAGTTAAAATGTAATGAAACCTGTACTAGAGAAAAAACTTTAAGGAAAAAAAAAACTTTAAAAGAAAAATCAAAATCAGGGTATAACCTAAATCAGAAGAGAAAAAGAAAGGCTACCCTAACTCTGAAAGTGAAAGTGAAGGTGCTCTGTCCTGTCCAACTCTTTGCGATCCCATGGACCGTAGCCTACCAGGCTCCTCTGTCCTTGGGATTTTCCCAGGCAAGAGTACTGGAGTGGGACCTTCTCCAGGGGATCTGCCTAACCCAGGGATCAAACCCGGGTCTCCTGCATTGCAGGCAAACGCTTTACGTTTGAGCCACCAGAGTTTCACCCTGACTCTGAACTTTGCTCCAAACAAATGTAAACCAATAGTTTTGAAAAGTACTAAATACTTTTGTATAAGCATTCCTCTTAATCCATGCCATTCTGTAGTCAGTAATAAACAAGAGGGGGTTGTTAAAAATGAGAGAACCATAAAACAATCACTTCAAACATGGTCATTCTTCTTGCTCACACATCTTTCCCTTTGCTGACAGTTTCTGTTCTTCACTCAATTCTAAGAATGGTGTGGCTATTGTAGAGCTGACAGCATCATTCATATTCTCTTAGCAAAAAACAGATGACTGGGGAAATATGTTTCCTGAATTCAGATATCAAGCTTCCTAGGGTAAGTCAGAGAGAGATACCCTAAATATCATTTTAGATTTGATAAGCTATTTCCTGATAAGAAAATATATAAATGAAAGGATTTATAGAAGACCTATAAATAGAAACCCAAGCTCCAAAGAAAACTTCCCTGGAGAAAAAGCAATCGTGTATGCTCAATATAAAAATGGATATTTGGTAAATATTTGATTCTGGGCATCCTTGTTTTACTCTTTTGCTGCACTTAGCCTACAAATTGTATCAGCACTAATGCAGTGTCTAATTTTTAAAACCACAGCCCCTAGTAAGAAGGACACAGTACACTGTAATCTGGTGATATATATATACATATTACATGTATTAATATATCTTTGGGCTTCCCTGGTGGCTCAGATGGTAAAGAATCTGGCCACAATTTAGGAGACCTGGGTTCAATCCTTGAGTTGGGAAAATCCCCTGGAGGAGGATATATCTTCAAATTTGAAGTTTCTCCAAATAACATTTTTTCCCTATAACTGATGTATTCTCTTTATTCTATTTTAGTTCATGTTTTTCAATCCTCGTAATGACCTACAATCAGGCCAATACTTCCAATTTGACCAAAAGCTCAAATTTAGCAAAAGCACAGATATAAATACTGTCTATTTGCACTACAGGTGCCAGATAGATGAGTGGAACATAAAAACTGGAAGCCTCTTCTGAGGTCATCAAGCTCTTAACATTAGAATAAACCTCTGCTAAAGAGTCATTTTTTAAAAAGATGGTTTGCTTTTTAAATAACAGATTTAGACAAAGCTAACTAAAGAGGTATGATAGATGTAAAAGCCTCATAAGGTAACATAAGCTGTGTCACACTCTCTTTTTGCTACACTGTGGAGCAAAACAGCATCTCAACAACTTGCCCTGGGTCCAACCAGCTGTGCACCCAGTGTTAGAGATGGGCATCACCTCTGTACTGGCATGACAGGAGGGCACTTAAAGCAATAAAACAGGAATTCCAATTACCTTGTTAACAATAAAAAGTCACATTAACAAGTGCCATTAAAAACAACATTGAAAGAGGTGCTTCCATTAACCCAGTCAGAGAACATGTTGTTTCTCTGTGTTTTGAATCCAGGTTGAAGAGGACAATGGGGAAGGAAAAACAAAAGAGATAGGAAAGATGTGTATAAAAATATGAAAAAAATTATACAGTAGAAATCCTTAGTTCATATTTTTTAAAAATTATACTGTGACTTTTTTAGGTATAAATGAAAATAAGAATTCCATTATAGTTTACTCAAATACAGGAGCTCAGCACTTCTTCTTTCCCTTTGCGTTTCAATTTAAGACGAAGATGGTTTCAAATTACTCTCAGAATGGAGCCAGGCATATTTATTAAATTCCATTAGCAATTTGTGATTCTGTGATACAATGCTAGATAAAACAATTGAAGCACCTTATGGCTAGAAGTATACCCCTTGGAAGAGATAACACTGTTCCAACTGATCATTGGTATCTCTTACCAAACACTCTGGCTACAAATCCTAATGGAAATTGAGAGGCAAACAACGTGAGGAACCAGGGGGCAGCATAAAGACTGGGGCTGATTTCATTTTCTTCAAGATGATTGTAGAGATCTCTGTGATAATCATGAAGGAGCCTGGACAGCTGGTACATTTGAATCTAAAGTTAATTTGGAAAAGAAAAATAACATATTATGCATTTATCTGAGTACACATAAAACAAATACTGTTTAATGTCATTACTCTAATATTTAAGAACTAATTCATGTATATTAGAGAAACAAAAGCAATATTGTTTTATTATTATGTTAAAGTTGACAGATCCAAGTTCATTTAACTGAGATCATACAGCAAGTCACTGTAAGTCCATCTATGACTAGACAGCACATTTCTCTATCACGTGTGTTTTGGTATAGCCATGTATACATGGAAATGGTAATTATTCTTCCTGTAGGAAGGTATGGCTTTTGGAATTTAGTCAGAACCGTCCTGGCTCAGGACTCTCATGGAAGGGCCATTCTAATTTCAGACCAGTTCCAGAAAAGCTTCCATCCAAAAGAATCGACCACATCTGGTTCAAAAGCAAGACCCTGTCTGTCTTTGCTGGGGCCAGCATTGGATTTACGACAGAACCCACCAGGCAATCTGCGTGCTAGGACACTGTCAGGCTTAGAAGGTAAAGGAGCCAGAAACCTGAACTGTGATTTCTAATATCTAAGATATTCCAGCAGCATATTTTCTCTTGACAAAGGAGATTCAAGCAAAAAGTACAGTCCGAATGTTTATAGAAAGAAATTATTTCATTTAGCTACTGAGCTGATTACTCATATTTAAAAAAATATTATAAAGACAGCTTATAGTAACTTTTAAAGTCTTACATGTGGGTAGTTAAAAGTAAAGCAGTAGCAAATAATAAACAAATCCATGATTTGTGATTTAATTTAAATTTTTATCTACACAGTAACAGATTGAGTCATGAGTCCTTGATCAGTTATATCAGCTTAACTTCTTGGTGTGAAATACATTCAACATTTTCCTAAATCTAGCAGAACTTCTTTCTCTAGACAGCATCAAAATATCATTCTTAAGTAGTATAAAAATAGCTAAAAATAACCAACTATATTATGAATTCAACTGTTTTTCAGAGCACAAAACTAAAAAATCAAAGTACTATACATAAATATAGCAAATGTTTGATCTCTGTCTGTGGAAACTAAGGATCCACACAAGCTGTAAAAGGAAAGAATTAAAGAGCCACTGGAAGTCATAAATATAAAATAAGAAGTTTAGCAGCAGTCAAGCAAAGAGGTTTTAAAAAATGAGATTATAATCTCATTAAGTCATGTTGAAAAAACATCATATATTTATTTCCATTAGGCCACTTACAGTTTAGAAACTAGACATACTGGGCTCTAAGTATTGCCGTTGTTGGTAGTACAAAAATCAAAGACATCTAATTAGCAGAATAAAAAGAAAGCCTATCATCAAAAACATTCTGTCCTTATTCGTCCACTGTCTTAACACAGAAGCAATATATATATATATATATATATATTTTTTTTTTTTGGTAGAACCTTATTTTTTCCCTACATTCTAAACTGGGGGTTAAGAACATTTCTTCCATCAAGGTATATTTACATTAAATTTCTTTTGACAAAATATAACTCAGTCTTCCTTCCAAGGAAACTTTCATAACAAGATGCCATTTGCTAATAACACATAATTTTTCAATTCTACCTTAGAGATAACATGAAAATCTTCCAATGGAAGAGACAGAACTGGAGGAAGGGAGATGCAGAGAGTGGGGGAGAAAAAGCAGAGACCAAAGACTTCAAATAAAAAGATGCTTTACACTTAACATAGAAAACAACAGACACAAATATGATGGGCTGTCCATAGTTAAAAGAGCCCTGAACCTCCTATTTTACAGATAAAATGAGTGCCTGCTGGAGAGAAGGAAAGATATATGCATTTGAATGCAGAGTTTCAAAGAATAGCAAGGAGAGATAAGAAAGACTTCCTCAGTGATAAACGCAAAGAAATAGAAGAAAACAATACAATGGGAAAGACCAGAGATCTCAAGAAAATTAGAGATACCAAGGGAACATTTCATGCAAAGATGGGCTCAATAAAGGACAGAAATGGTATGACAGAAGCAGAAGACATTAAGAAGAGATGACAAGAATACACAGAAGAAATATACAAAAAAGATCTTCATGACCCAGATAATCACAATGGTGTGATCACTCACCTAGAGCCAGACATCCTGGAATGAGAGGTCAAGTGGGCCTTAGGAAGCAACACTATGAACAAAGTTAGTGGAGGTGATGGAATTCCAGTTGAGCTATTTCAAATCCTAAAAGATGATACTGTGAAAGTGCTGCCCTTAATATGCCAGCAAATTTGGAAAATGCAGCAGTGGCCACAGGACTGGAAAAGGTCAGTTTTCATTCCAATCCCAAAGAAAGGCAATGCCAAAGAATGCTCAAACTACCACACAATTGCACTTATCTCACATGCGAGCAAAATAATTCTCAAAATTCTCCATGCCAGGCTTCAACAGTATGTGAACCATGAACTTCCAGATGTTCAAGCTGGATTTAGAAAAGGCAGGAACCAGAGATCAAACTGCCAACATCCGCTGGATCACTGAAAAAACTAGAGTTCCAGAAAAACCTCTCCTTCTGCTTTATTGACTATGCCAAAGCCTTTGACTGTGTGGATCACAACAAACTGGAAAATTCTTCAAGAGATGGGACTACCAGACCACCTGACCTGCCTCCTGAGAAATCGGTATGCAGGTCAAGAAGCAACAGTTAGAACTGGACATTGAACAACAGACTGGTTCCAAATCGGGAAAGGAGTACATCCAGGCTGTATATTGTCACTCTGCTTATTTAACTTATATGCAGAGTACATCATGAGAAATGCTGGACTGAATGAAGCACAAGCTGGAATCAAGACTGCCGGGAGAAATATCAATAACCTCAGATATGCAGATGACACCAATCTTATGGCAGAAAGTGAAGAACTAAAGAGCCTCTTTATGAAAGTGAAAGAGAGTGAAAAAGTTGGCTTAAAACTCAACATTCAGAAAACTAAGATCATGGTATCTGGTCCCATCATTTCATGGAAAATAGATGGGGAAACAATGGAAACAGTGAGAGACTTTATTTTGGGGGACTCTAAAATCACTGCAGATGGTGATTGCAGCCATGAAATTAAAAGACGCTTGCTCCTTGGAAGAAAAGTTATGACCAACCTAGACAGCATATTAAAAAGCAGAGACATTCCTTTGCCAACAAAGGTCCGTCTAGTCAAAGCTTTGGTTTTTCCAGTAGTCATGTATGGACGTGAGAGTTGGACTATAAAGAAAGCTGAACAGCGAAGAATTGATGCTTTTGAACTGTGGTGTTGGAGAAGACTCTTGAGAGTCCCTTGGACTGCAAGGAGATCCAACCAGTCCATCATAAAGGAAATTAGTCCTGAATATTCATTGAAAGGATTGGTGCTGAAGCTGAAACTCCAAAACCTTGGCCACCTGAATGTGAAGAACTGACTCATTGGAAAAGACCCTGATGCTGGGAATGATTGAAGGCAGGAAGAAAAGGGGACGACAGAGGATGAGATGGTTGGATAGTATCACCGACTCAATGGACATGAGTTTGAGTAAGCTCCGGGAGTTGGTGATGGACAGGGAAGCCTGGCGTACTGCAGTCCATGGGGTTGCAAAGAGTCAGACATGACTGAGTGACTGAACTGAACTGAACTGCAGTGCCCAAGCTCACACCATGCAGGTAATCAGAAATCCTATCAAGTGATCCTAAGCCTGTTGCCACTTCCAGTTCTGAATATCATGTTGATTGAAAAAGAAACACTTTCTGTTCTAGAAAGTAGAAAAGTGTTGCATCTCACTTTACAGATCAAAAGGCTCTATTTTCCAGTTAAGATTCCCAGTCTCATGGCCTCTAAGAACACTGTCCCCACAGATGCTTAAACATCTTCATTTTCATAACTATGGACAGGAAATATTTCTTGGTAATTGTGGGTCATATTAAATCAACATATAAATCCAGTGTATATGAATTTTTATAATGCCAAATTGATGAGGAATTTCTTCAAATTGGAAAAAGGTTGCATTTTTAAAGTGATATCTGTATCTACCCTTTTAATTTATGAATCAAGACCATGTGACTCCTTTCTTTGAAATTTTAATGGCAGATTCCAAACTGTTACTTCTGAAAATACAAGGGTACCAAATGCTTCCTATACAATATGGCACAATAAACTGTTAAGAAATAAAGTAAAAAATAAAACCTTCCATAGTTATTACTATTTCACTTGCAGAATGTTTATAGACCTACGAATAGTCATCAACTAGGAATCAACTGTCAGATGATAAAGAATCCACCTGCAATGTGGGAAACCTGGGTTCGATCCCTGGGTTGGGAAGGTCCCCTGGAAAAGGGAAAGGCTACCAACTCCAGTATCCTGACCTGGAGAATTCCATGGACTGTGTAAGTCCATGGGGTCGCAGAGTTGGACACAACTGAGAGACATTCACTTTCATGAATCACTGTATTTGATTTCTCTACCCTGAAATCAGGATTTCTGTACACCCTTCATAAGAACTCACAGCTGAAACCCAACATTGAGAGCAAAGCCTTATCTCCCCACCAAAAATTCCATCTTGAAGAAGTATTAATAATAAAAAATGGAGCACTCCCTCTCCACTCATCCTCTCAAGAAAACGCCACTTACCGTAACATTCATAGAGTGAAAATAAAGTATCATTTTGCCCAAGGATTGGTAAGATTGAAATACTACATGCAAATACTGATCACTGGGAACCAGTACAAAGTATATTTAAAAGTATATTTTTGTAATTATAAAAATATTTTATATTTTAAAATATTTTAGTTCTTATCTAAAGCATAATATTATGACGAACTCGGCATCATGTCTACCTCATTTCACGGGAGGAGAACCCTGACACATTTTTCTCTTTAAAGCCTTCCCTTATATTTTTATGTCTGAAAGCTTTAAATTGCAAGGTAGTGGTTGTTTAAGATATCGTATCTACAGTGAAAATTTGAACTTTTTGTTAGAAAACAGCATGTTAAGGAAAGTGAAGTTTAAACTAGAGAGGAGAAATGTATAAACAGAAAGTTTGAAATATAATAATGGCAGTGAATACACTACTTAACTGAAAAATCTTAATGTTCTTCTTCAGAACATAAGAAAAGCAGACTGAAAAAGCGCCACCGACACTGAACACGTTTTCCTCTATAAAGGCCTGTCTACTATTAAGATAAGGCGGGGTTGGGGGGGAGATAGAAAGTTTGAGAAGAAACACAATATAGATATTTGCCAATGATGCACTCAAAGTAAAAGAATAAGGCATTATAATTTTAGATTTTAAATAAAATATCTATGATTCTTTTCAACTGATAAGATGAGGGAAAGTGAGCAAAGATGATACTTTCTCCAGGCAACTGGTAGACTTAAGAAATAGGGACTTGAGGACACACTCGAATGGCTTATTTATCTGCTTCAGAAACTATGGAAAAGTTACTCTGCATATGGGTGTCATACACTTACCGGTTTAGCAAAATTGCAAATCCCACAGTAAAACCATGAACTAAAACATGCCTCTGCATTTATCCAAGTTCCAAGACAATGGGCCCAAATTTCTTTAAATTTTCACTATAAATCAGAAGAGGGCTCCGCTAAGATTTTTACCCGTTTCTTGTGAAGACCCACCACTCACCTGCAGCGACATCATGTCAGGTCGGTACTGCTTGCGGAAGCCCAGGTCATACATGAGGAATTTCAGCATTTCAAAGGCTTGCTCTTCACTCATGTGTAGAAGCAAGACTCCAGCCACAAAGCTGATCCCCTGACAGTAACCCACTTCTTTGTCCAGTAATGAGTAGGCTTTCAAGAGATTAAAGAGCGACAGCTGCCCTGCCCCAAGCTGTGCTGAAAAGTAAGGATGAGTAGGAAATGTTCTCCCTGCAGAAGAAAAAAGAAAAATATTTTTGAGATACCCTGATGCTTTGGAGTCCAGAGTGAAACTGCAATTCAGCAATTTCGAGGAATAAATCAACGCTCTTTTCCAATACTGAATACCGCCTGGAGTACCTACCCCTCTGATTGAGTCTTTCTCCCTCTAGAGAGTCCCAAGTCCTACCTGCCAGACCATCACCCCATCTCCATGTATGTGATAGAGGAGCAAATAACTGATGCTAATAAGCACTTATTTTTAGGGGGAAAAAAAGTTCATAAACAAATCAAAGACATATTCAGAAAAGATCTCAGGGAATAGAATATAAAACTTACTCTGATTGTAAATCAAGGCTAATTCTAAGTTCACATAGAAACCACCCACTAACTGAAACCAAACCAGTCAATCCTAAAGGAAATCAATCCTGAATATTCACTGGAAGGACTGAAGCTGAAGCTCCAGTACTTTAGCCAGCTGATGCAAAGAGCAGACTCATTGGAAAAGACCCTGATGCTGGGAAAGATTGAAGACAAAAGGAGAAGGGGAAGACGGAGGATGAGATGATTTGATAGCATCCCCGACTTAATGGACGTGAATTTGAGCAAACTCCAGGAGATACTGGAAGACAGAGGAGTCTGGTGTGCCATGGGGTCACAAAAAATAGAACACAACTTAGCAACTGAACAACTGAAATCAGAATTCTACAGGTGGTATCATATAATTTAAGAAGAAATCTTAGTAGTCCATAGCAGATTCCTTTCTGCTTTTCTTACATTATGACAGAAGAGGGACTTTTTGGGGTTGTTTTCTTTTATAGTCAGTCTATCATTCAGGAAATACCCCAGTTTTTGTTTGTTTGTTTGTTTTTTTCAAGTATTCTTGGCTTCCTGTTTCTTAAACTACCTCCATCCATGAGTCGGACACGACTGAGTGACTGAACTGAACTGAACTGATCTATGAGCCATGCAGACCTCTTTTATTTTCAGTATAATCCAAGAAGGTCAAGGATAATGAAGGGCCAAGCTGATTTGAAATAAATTCCCCTCTAAAATTCACTTCTGTGTACAAAAATACCATAGAGACACTTCAGCAAGCAAGTTAGTCCTGGATCACTAAAAAGTTGGTACTAAACACTGAAACAAACCCATCTTCACCCTAAAGCTGTATACAGTGGTTTGGGACTTTCCTTGCGTCATGAAAATGAAGGGAGTGTTAGCTTCCTTGTGCAATGATTACTCATGAGGGTTAGAACTTGTAAGAAGGCCAGATTTTTTAATGTTTCCACCAGATTTGCTTAAAAGTGATTTGCCCACACACACACCCAGGAACTGATAAGATTATTTCTGCAGAGCAAATAAAGGGAAAGATATGAGAAATTAACAAGAATGTGCTGAGGAAACACAGATGACTATGAGCAAAGTCAAATAAGCAATTTTTAAAATTATCATTTCACTTAAATGGCCTTTTTCACTTAAAATGCTTGCTACAGAAAACTATAAATATACTGTCTATTCAAGACATTAATTCTGGTTCCATTTTTTTCTGACCATGCTTTTTTTCCCCCCTGTAACATGATCTCATCATCTCCTTATCTTTTAGGGTATCTTGACTAGCTCTAAATTCGACATCCCAATTTCTAGACTCATTATCCATTTCCAGTCACAGAACCACACATCTGCGGGGATTCACAGTGATTGACTGGCTCATTGTCCTCATTTAAGAGAGAGGATTGAAACTCAGAAGCAAAGTAATTTCCCTAAAACTACTGTTCAGTGGTAGCATCAGGACAAAAACTGAAGTTTTCAGTTTCTCAGTAAAATTCTCCTTTTCAATTCTACTGGGCTCAAAAAATATTAACTTAATTGGCCTTTTCCCAACAGAAGTTGTTTGTCATCCAAAGGAGCAGAGGTCAGTGTTGCCCTGTGATTTTTATACAACCTGAAATGAAGTGACCTCTCAATGTAAAGTAATCCCTTATTTTCCCATATGGGCTGAAATAACATATCTGGCCACCTTAAATAAATCAACTTTTAGGGATATATATAAGATAATTCAAATGTCAATGTCAATTTAATTCAGTAAGTTACATATTTTTAAATAACAGAATATAACATTAATTTAGAGAAAAATTAGAGACATTATTTTTTAAATTATTACACCATTTTGCTTTCCATAAGTTATTTGAAACTCAGCTTTTAAAAGGGTGACTTTATAATGCTGCCATAAATGCTGGAAATTCACATAACAGTAAGACAGTTAATTCTTATTTCATCCTCCAAAGATGTATTCATGATTTTCCACAACCTAACCACATACCGTATTGCTTTTTAAAGGCTTATTCAAAAGCTTGTTTTCAGCAATATGTCCAGAATATTTAGTAGACTTTGTTAAATTTTCTGGTGCCCCTTTAAACCTGCTCTAGCCTATTTCAAGACCAGTGCTGACTAAAATAATAATTGTCTATCCCCCAAAAAAGTCAGTTGTTCAAAAACAAGAACTGAGAGCACCCGAGAACATGACCTTTATAACGATTCAAATACAAAATGACTCTTTTCAGAGTACAAGTCTGAGGATAAAGACTTCACTCCACACGCAGTCATTTAGGGTATCTTCAACCAGACATAAGGCCGATATGCCCTCAGGAAAGAACAAAGTCAGCAACTCTGCAGACCAACAGATCATCTTTATCAACACCAAAAACCAAATTAAAAAAAAAAAAACTCAACAAAAGGACCTATTGTTTACTTTCGTAAATTAGAATCAATACGGCAGACATACCTAAATCCACGAGGATAGCATGCTGCTGAGCCGTGAGCTGTTTTAAAAGCTCTTTATAGGATATGTCGGGAGGTTGTTGTTTATTAGGCAATCTGTGTCTCAGACGATATTGCAAAGCTAGGAACTGCCAGATTTCTCCTCGTCGACTTTTGGGAACACCTGCAATCAAAGAGATAAGAAAGCAAGGCCTTGAAGACTGGAATGATGTTGCTAAATCACAATTGATTAACTGTAATGCAGCCACACTACTACATACACACAGCCGTACATACACGTGTCCTGTGTGCCAGGCTACAGCCACACAGGATGCAAGCATATTTTGATGAGTTTAACCCTCTAGCTGCTGCCTTACAAAAGAAACCCTCAAATAATGAGGAAAATAATGGCAATAGTAACAAGAACACCAGCCACTACTGACTGAGAACCTAATACAACATGTATTGAGGAGATGTAGCTTTTGAGCCAGAGAAGGCAATGGCACCCCACTCCAGTACTCTTGCCTGGAAAATCCCATGGACGGAGGAGCCTTGTGGGCTGCAGTCCATGGGGTCGCTAAGAGTTGGACACGACTGAGCGACTTCACTTTCACTTTTCACTTTCCTGCACTGGAGAAGGAAATGGCAACCCACTCCAGTGTTCTTGCCTGGAGAATCCCAGGGACGGGGGAGCCTGGTGGGCGGCCGTCTATGGGGTCACAGGGTCGGACACGACTGAAGCGACTTAGCAGCAGCAGAAGGTTTTGAGCATTGCAATTACAGAAACTGCACCTCAACTATTCACAGGTGCTCAGAAAATAACTTAATGAGACAGATAATTACTACTATCTATACTTTACAGATGGCAAAGCTGAGGCGGAAAGAGGCTAAGTCACTTCCCAGGTCTTCATAGCTAGTGCAGTTGAGAATCCAAACTCTAGTTTCAGAGGCCAAATTGTAAAATACTGAAATGTATGACTGCTTATTTTCACCTTTTATTTGGTTTAAAGCTAGTAACAAATGCTAATATTCATACTCTGATTTCTAAATATCTGTCATTAAAAAGTAACTTTGTAAAAGAGAATTAAATAGCATTTTTACGGTCCACAAAAGAATGAAATAAAGTGATAAATACAATACAAAGGGAGTGCTCCAGAACGTCACTCAGCCTTCGAGAAGAAAGGAGCTAGGCTATATAATGCTTCATTCATGTATAATGAAATAGTAATTCCAGTGTGCTTGAAAACCAAAACAAGCAATTCAAAGTATGTTAAAACTATGTTTTTTATGCTAAGGGACATGAAGTAAAGCACTGGGAGGGACATAATTCAATTCTCTGCAGGAAAGGTAATTTTATTTCACTGCTTTCAGTCCAAAAAGACTAGATATGGGATAGGTTCCTGAGATCTAGCTGGGTAGAGGAAGGTTTAACGGCACTAATCTTTTTGGAATGCAATGTCACAGTCTGCAGAAGCTGAAAGTATTCTTGCCCAAAAACTACACCACAGGCTCCTGAACATGAATTATAAGGTCCTCCACAGGGTATGCCTTGAAACTACTATTTTTAGTTCCATTACCTCCCACTCCCTGCCATATTAAGTATACACTAAGTATTCACATACTCAAGAAGCTTATGGTTATTTCCAGACCTCCAGTTTCTTGTTTCTACTGTTACCTTTATGGAATTCCAAGCTTCTCCAGTTGATCGCCTAGTATATCTCCATTTGTCTTTAAGGAATGAGCCTGTATGTCATTCTTCTGCAGAAACTCTCCCTAACATCTCTAGGAGTAAGACTCCTTTCTCACATACTATGTGACTCGGACTGTAACATTAGCATATTGGATTAGAGTTAGTGCTATACTGTATGTCTGTCTAGTTTCCTCACTTAGATGGTGAACTCCCTGAGAATAATCAGCATATTTTCATCTCTGAATGATGAAATCCAAGAATATACCTTGATACTTAGATATTTGTTGAATGAATGAATGATCTTACATAAAAAGTCATTTTTAGAGGGTAACTTTCATTAGCCCATTAAATGGATCACTGTTAAGGAGAGGGCTGTTATGTTAACCATCCAATAACAATTTCAAAAAGGAAATTCACCTTATTTATTTTTGGCTGTGTCGGCTCTTCACTGCTGCATGCAGGCTTTCTCTAGCTGCAGCGAGAAAACAGTTGTTTTCTCTTTGTTGCACTGTGTCCACTTCTCACTGTGGCAGCTACTCTTGCTGCAGAGCACTGGCTCTACAGCGTGGGCTCAGTAGTTGTGGTGCCTGGGCTTAGTCGCCCCACAGAATGTAAAATCTTCCCAGACTAGGGAAAACATCTGTGCTCCTGCACTGGCAGGCAGATTCTTAACCACCGGACCACCAGAGAAGTCTGGTAATTCACCTTAGTTAAATATTTATTGAGCATCTAACATATAGCAGAGAATAGAGCATGGCATTGAAGAAACCTCATCATTGAGAGTTGAATAAATCCATTCTCAGGAAAATTAGTCTCATTCATTCATTCATTCATTTAGTAAATAACATGTAAGATGCTGTCTTGGGTGCTAGGAGTGTAGGGGGGCAGTGAGAAAACGTTTAACAGATAAACACGTAGATACAAAATTATAAACTATGGTAAGCACAATTAAAGGGAAAAAATCATGAGAAAGAATAACAAAGCAAAACTATTTTATTTGGGGTTGGGGGGTGGGACATTCTGAGGAAATGGTATTTAAACTGACTGCTGAGGGAGAACAGGATTCTCCAGGCTGGGAGTGTAGGCAGCAATCACTTTGGCAAGAATGTATGGAGGCCCTGAGAGGGGCAGAGAAAGGGGGCACAGAGGAGGAGTGAGAAGAACATGTGATGGAAAGAAGGGGAGCCGGGAAATGGGGAGAAGGTAGAGAGGACAGAAGAGGGAGGGAAGGGAGCATCTAATCAAGAAAGAGCTGGGGAGATCTCCCTGGTGGTCCAGTGTTAAGAATCCGCCTGCCAATGCAGGAGACGTGGGTTGGATCCCTGGTCCGGGAAGACCCCACATGCTGAGAGGTAACCAAGTCCGTGTGCCACAACTACTGATGCCCAGGACCCTGGAGCCCATGCTCTCCAACGGGAAGCCGTAGCAATGAGAAACCCACGCACTGCAATTAAAGAACAGTCCCTGCTCACCACAACTAGAGAAAGCCCGTGCACAGCAATGAAGACCCCAGTGCAACCAAAACTAAATAAAGAAAAATTATTTTTTGAAAAGACTAAGGGTTAATACGAAAAGCAAAAACTTAAAGCTTTAAAAAATATAGAATATCTTTATTTTAAAAAAAAGGAAGAAATAAAGAAATGGCCTGTGTCATACCAGGATGCAGATTAGTTAGCATCTTCAAAGCACAGGCTACAAGGTAGGGAAAGGTAGAAAATGAGGTGAGAAATGAAAGGAGAGATCAAGGAGAGCTGTGGGCACAGTGCTAAGAAGTTTCAACTCTGTTTTATATGAAATGGGAAGATGAGCACCTCTAAAACATCTCTGCAATACCGAAGAACAGTGTGATCTACATCTCACACACATTTGATTAGCCACTATTTTGTCTCCCAAACAGTGCATTCAGTAGAAATCTTTGGGATGTCCATATCTTCAAGGAAAAAGAACATGTACCAGGTTTGCAAACACAGCATCTTACAAAATTAACCTTAATTTTAACTTAATTATGTAACAGTTTCACATTATCATAGGCTTTTAAGATTCATGGTCAAGTTAACTTGGGATCTTTATTTTATGCCCAGCAGGTCATAGAGATTCTCATTTTAATATATTGAATCTGAGTCACAGAAACCACAAGTAAGCAATTCACACGTTAGTTTTAACTTTAAATTTAAGAAGTTTAAATGTCAGTCATTTTATATGACAAAGCGGCAGTGTAATATAAGGCTGAATAAAAGCAATGTTTCAAAAATAAATAAAAGAAAAAATAGATGGTAGGACAACTGATTGCTAGCTAATAATATAGATTTGTTTAAACACATACATGTAGGTGAACATATATATATATATAAATACTTCTGAGCAAATAATGGGAACGAGTCAAGTTTATAAGTTCGAGATATTTTTATGGATACGATTAAAGATTTGTACTAACGCACATGCTCTTTCCTTAGTAAGTGATAACTCTTCAGTTGAAAACAGCTGACTGAAGAGGCAGGAAACTGTAGAAAACGTGCCTGCTATCTCCTCAGGGATAGGACTTCCGTTAGCACCATGTTCCTACCAACATAGTCACTAACTACAGGAGGAAACAAACTACTTTCCTTTTTTTATAGGAAACGACAAAGAGAAAATTATGCTTAAGCTGGATGAGTCAAAACGATCTCTGAAACTTTTCAAAAAAAAAAAAAAGATGATTAAGATGATCCAGAATACCTTCTTTAAGAGAAGTATGAATATCTTCCATATCGCATCTGATTTTAGCTCTGCAGTTTAACAACTTCTTATCCCAGATTGTTAAGACCTCCTTCTGACATGCACCAACTTCTTCATAATCCAATTTAACTTTTCTGGACTGCAGTTCATCTCTGCTTGCTAAGAAAGAAAGAGTTTCCGTTAAGACTATTACGTTTTAAAACACAGAATTTGTAATGTTTTATTGCCTTTGTAAAACCTCAGCATATGACTTTTAGGAATCAACCACTAACATTTTCTCAAAATGAAAATTTTTGTAAAAAATGAAAGATACATGAAAAGTTCTCAAATTTTGAGTCATTTCATGTATTAAAAAAAAAAGACACAGGAATAACTTCTAAGGAGGTTTTACTCTATATCTTACAGATGACAAATTTCCTAGACATAAAAAACAAACCATGTTTTCCAGGCTAGAAATTTCAAATATTTGACAAATGTGATAGATAACTACAAAAGTGACAGTTTGTTAATACCATTAAAATGTTAATATTTTATATCCTATATCTATGAGAAAATAATGCCTCAGGCTAACCCTGATTTGATAAATATTTGATCATGATAGCCTGATACATTTTTATAATTATTTCCAGAGTTACTCACACTGTCTTTAGCCACGCAGACACTAGGTTACATATTCCTGTGTCCATTTTTAATCATCTTTAAGAGGAAAGTCCATTTCACTGAAGTTAACATTTTCATTTTTCAAAATAATACAAAATTTTCTCTGACTTGATTGTCTAAAATCTAAGCCCAGAGTTCATGAAAAGAAATGTTTATAAAAGCAACCAGTATCTACACCTCAGCTTTATCTTGAAGAATTGATTCCAAAAGGGGAGAAGGGTGAAAAGACATGGAAGCATATTTCTTCTCTCTCATTAGGACCACATGGAACAGAAGCTCTAAGTGTAATCTGTAATCACTGAAGCTCCAGGGCTCAGCCAGCTTACCTCCTGCAACACAAATCTCTGTCAGGCATCCAAAGTCCTCGACAGCACAAAAATAGCAGAATGAGTATTACTCTTTACTTAGTGTTGAAGCCATTTCAAAAGAATTAAACCATCTTATAATAGACTACTATTCTGGCAGGGCAGTAAAAATTCCTGCTTAAAAGTCCACACATAATCAAAAGATAAATCAAACTATCAAAAATTCCTCCTAGATACCACTAGATGGCTTTCTAGCATAGTTTAGTTTTGCTTTTCAGTATCTGCCAAAAAACTGATGCTTTTGAACTCTGATACTGAAGAAGACTTTTGAGAGTCCCTTGGACAGCAAGGACATCAAACCAGTCAATCCTAAAGGAAATCAACCCTGAATATTCATTGGAAGGACTGGTGCTGAAGCTGAAGCTCCAATACTTTGGCCACGTGATGCAAATAGCTGACTCATTGGAAAAGACCTTGATGCTAGGAAAGACTGAAGGCAGAAGGAGAAGAGGGCAACAGAGGATGAGATGGTTAGATGGCACCACCGATTCAATGAACACGAACTTGGGCAAATTCTGAGAGACAGTGAGGGACAGGGAAGCCTGGGGTGCTGCAAAGAGTCAGATATGACTTGGCAACTGAACTGCAACAATTTGTTTTATATTTCTCTAGGATTATCATAGAGAAAGCTAATAATTAACATAATCCTACATATAACTTTACTAATTATATTTTTCATAATGGATGAAGCATAATATTTCCTCAGATTTTTTTTTTCTCCAACCTGCTCTGGATCATTATTCATTTAAAATAATAATAACCATCATCTACACCCTGAGTAAGAATAGTAAGTAAGTAAGAATAGCTAAGTAAGAATAGTTAATATCTGCCCTGGTTAACCAGGCAAGAACAAAAGAACTATGAAAAAATGCTTATCCGTTGGCTAACATTTGTAATATGTTAAGCTATTTTTTTTCGTCTTTGTTACTTAAGTACAGAAATAAAAACAGAACTGACAAAGGTTTCTGATCATATATTCTAAATGTCACCTCTTCTTTTATTCTGTCAACTTATACAGCCATATATAATACACAGAATATGCAGTCATTTATAGTAAAACATTCCATTTCTTTATATTAACTATATATTTGAGAAATACAATATGGTGTACTGGGAAAAAGCCTAAAAACTGTGGTAAATAAACTGGAATTTTCATACTTGTTTGCCAGTATAACACTGTTTGACCTTAGGTTAATTTTCTTAGCATCCCCAAGCCAGTCACTAACTCAGCTGCAGAATGAAAAATGGAACTAAGTAATCTCTAAGGCCATTTCCAGTTCAAACAGTCTATGATTCTAAAATTATCCATTAATATTTAATATAATGCTCTACTGCACATACTCCTATTAATGAAATCCAATTTCATGCTTTAAAAGTTTTAAGAAAATGATAACCATCTTTTTTCAACCTCTTCTTCTGTTTATGAGTTAGTTCAAGATATAATCAACTACAAAAAACATAAATTCCTTTCAAAATCTATGGAAGCTTGAGTGGGCATATCATTTATCACATCAAACTTTTAAAAGCTATGTTAATAACAATTAATTGCTTTTTTAATTTGAAAGAAAAGATTTGTTTCCTAAAGATATTTAAAAGTCTTATAAACTTTTCATTCTGCTAAGAATATAGTGTTAAGCAAAAATAAATTGTGCCCTAGCAAACTAAAAAGTAAAAAATTTAGTTGAACAATAGATATAGTAAGAGGAATCTTTAGATGGTGAACACAGAAATGTGAATACCTGCCTATACTAAAAGAAGCTTCATTGAAAGACAACATAATAAAAGCAAGTCAGAGAAAAACCTAGATTATAATTTTCCAATAATCTTAAAAGTCAAAGGCCTACATAAGCTAAGCCATTCATTTTTAAATGTGAAAAAAGGCCCTTTATATTAAGTGATTTGCCCAAGATAAGGGCTTTAATACATGTTTCAGATTTTGGTACTGTCTACACATCTCCCTGTGTGTGATTCTATCAGTACTGGGGTAAATGACATCATTATTTCAGAGTCTGGAAAACACATTCTAATGCATTTGGTATTCATAAATTTAATAGTCAAGCACTATGAATAGTACAATAGCTGCTATAAACTGTCCAATTAAAATTTTAATGACTTCAATATGGTTTTTAAATAGAAAGTTCATAAAATAGTAACAAAACATAGCACTTTTGATTTGTTAATAGATGATTAGTTGTATTGGATACAATATAATTTATTTGAAATAGGAATATTTCTCATATTATGAATACAACTGACCTGAAGTTTGAAAATCATATTTGAAGAGAATTTACTTTTTCATGTTTAAGTCTTTTTTAAATTATACACAAAGATGTTAAACTTCCAGTCATATTAAAGCCACTGACTTCATATTATATACATTCTATTACCTTCTATCACACAAATATACTCAAAAGGCATCTGATGTTTTAAATCTATCAAACAGAAATACAGATTTCTTAGGCTAACCTTTCCCCTGTCATGACCACCTCAAGAACTAGAAAGTAACAATTTTCATCAGTAGCTATTCTAGTAAAAGTGTGTATACAGATGGAGAATGAGTGTAGGGGGGAGTATTAACAAACTACACCTTTAAATTACGGTATCATATCATGCCCTTTGGCCCCGTTTGAATAGCTAACCTTCAAGTTTCTGGTTTTCTTTTTCCATTCGAAGCAACAGGATCTGCTGGTGTATAGCTTTTCTCCACAAACACCTCAGTTCCTCCGACTTGTTTCTCTCTTCACCCTTTTCTGGGTCATCTTCATCAGACATGAATATCATCAGAGGTTCCTCCTCCATGGTTGGAGCGAGAGGGGACAGTGGCAGCAGCTCACTCCTGTCCAGGCCATCTACAGAGAAGAAAACAGTGAGAGGCATTCCAAAGTCAGAAGCCAGGCCACACACGTCCTCTCTGGACTTGACGCTCTCTCCTCCTGTGTTGCGCCTTTAAAGCCGTACACAAAGCTGCCCTCCCAGTAAACTGTCAGTTTCTGGAACTAATGATGTGAGTCAATTCACTAGACTGAATTCCCCTTTCAGATTTCCCTCTCTGCTGAAATGAAAGCATGGATGATGTCACTACTTCTTCTTTCTGCACAAAATGACCTATAAGATAGGTGCTCCAAAATGACCTGGCCTTTCCCCAGGGTTCAACACTTCTGCAATCGACAACATCTATGTACATTCTGAGTGTGCAAAACAAAACAAAATAAAAAACAACTGAGTGACTCTGGGCACAGCCTGGCTCAGAACTCTCTGCTCACTCCTGAAACAAGGGACTCAGTCGTGTCCGATTCTTTGCAACTTCATGGACTGTAGCCCTCCAGGCTCCTCTGTCCATGAGATTTTCCAGGCAAGAATACTGGAGTGGGTTGCTATTCCCTTCTCCAGGGGATCTTCCTGACCCAGGGACTGAACCCATGTCTCCTGAGTTGGCAGGTGGATTCTTTATCCCTGAGCCACCCAGGAAGCCCCTGCAACACTATTCCCCAGTTTCCAGAGTTCATTCTCACCCTCATTCCAGGCCATCATTTGCACTGTTGGCCAATTTATTTTCCTATTAACAAACATGATTCTGTGTCTTAAAACATTTCAGTGGTTGCATATATCCCAAAGTCCAAACTCCCGGGAATAGCACATTGATCGCTTTAGACTTTAGCTTCAATCTTTCCAACCTCTTGTCTCCATCCTCCATCCTCTGCCCTCACGATGCTGATTTTCTCATGACTCCCTGACCCACAAAGTCCTCTGCAATGACTCTAGTGTTTTTCTGGTCCCTTTTCTCAAAAGATGTCTCCCAGCAATGAGTTTAAATAAAATACTTAACTTTTTTTGAAAAACATTCTCTGACCACCCCAGCAGAGTTAATTTTGCCTCTAGAAACGTTGTTTTCTTGGGTTGTTTTCTTTATTAATTGACCTCTTCCCTAAATGGCAGCCCACTCCAGTACTCTTGCCTGGAAAATCCCATGGACAGAGGAGCCTGGTAGGCTATAGCCCGTGGGGTCGCAAAGAGTCGGACACAACTGAGCAACATCACTTCACTACTCTTATTATTTACTTCCTTAATAATTTTTTAAAAATCTTACTGTATGAATTTAAAACTTTTTGCTTTCTTGGTTTTAGAACTGCCCTCTAAATACCACTCAATTTTGACACATAGGGATCCAATCATATTTTCTTCCTTCTTGTTTCTAGGAAAACAGTTTTCCGTTTCTAAACACATGACATTTTTTAGTTACCCTCTAATTCTTCCTCTTCCTTTCCTCCTTTCCTTCCTTTCTTCCTTCTGCAGTGTGATCAGAGGATATAGTATGAATAATCAAGATTATCTAGAATTCATTTAAAAATCTTTACAGCCAATTACATAAATAATTTTTACAACTATTCCATGTGTGCTGAAAATAAATAAATTTTCTCTATAGGTGACAAGGTTCTATACAAATATCAGATCAAGCTTGTTCAATTGTGTTTCTCAAATATTATCTATGTTTAATTTCTCTAGATTTAATTTTCAGAGAGGAGTATGTTAAAATCTCCCATGAAAGTTATTTATTCCTTTCTCTCTCAAATTCTCTTTAGTGTTATTTTAGTATTCTCATCATTGTTAAATCTTTCTGTTCCTTGTTACACTTACTTCACCCCCTTGTATATTTCGCTTTAATTTCTTATAGGTCTAATATGGAAAGAGAGCTGCAGGAGCTCTCTGCTGGCTGATGTCTACGGAGCGTACCTACATCCACTTCTTTATCGTTCAGTGTTTCTATGTGACTTTATGTGTGACTCGTAAAAAATGCTGCTTTTCCAAAAATAAAAAGATCTCTGACTTCTTTTCTATCACTACTCTAGTTCCCTCTGCATGATGAAGTAAGCCCCCAAACAGGTTTTGGAAATTCATTCATTCCTTCCTTCCTTCCTTCCTTCATTCAACAGCATTCACTGTATGTCTAACAGGTTCTAATGATACGTGACTATCTCGATATCCACTAGCTCGGATGTAAAATAGAGACGTTACTTCTCTACCGTAATCACTTAATTCTCTTTGTACAAAAAGCACCCCTTCCATTTCTGAGTCTACGATAGTAGTGAGGGGTAAGTGACTGGCGAACGAACCCTGCTGCATCGCTGAGGGAGATTTCCTCATGGGCGAAGCAACCCTGAGGAAGATGCGCTGCCGCCAGGAAACTCGGCGAGGAGTGACGGGGGTTCCTCCAGCGTTTAGGGATTCATTGCTGCAGGTGGACGAGGTCCTTTTTCTCCCCTCTCCATCACTGTGGAAAGCACAGAAATAGATAACTTGTAAAGGAAACCGCGTAACGTGATCTTTCATAACAAAATGGTAGCACAAGCCATTCACAAGTTCTACCAGGGGCAAGCACAAGCCACAGGCAACATGGAGCGATGCATCGCGAGGCACACGGATCACCCAGGCCATGACATCCTGGGACAGGTGCAGTCCAGGCACAGCCCACCTATCAGAAGCTCACCTGTTTCTACTCTTTCCATAGGAGCCAATCATTCCAAGTTCTATCCTGAGCAATAGGAGCGCTTATACAGAGGAGCAAAGGCTGCTTAACTAATGACCTCATCATTTGCTGAAAGAATTTTAATAAGTAGTATATTCTAAACATTGTAAATACTTTATTAAAAGATCATAAAGAGCTTTTCTTATAGCTTTTATAGAACGGACTGATAAAATAGCTTCTAGTTGCCTGTAACTATTACAATTCATCTCTAAGTATTAACCACCAATAGTTGGATCATGATAGAAAGTAACCTGAAGACAGACAGGACAGTCAACCTTGGGATTACTGCTAAGTGATACTAAAGAAAAAAGTGTGGCCAAATCAACTGGATAGGTTGCATTTTAAAATACTAAACAGATTTCTTTAGAGCAGGACTTCTTAGAGACCATAATATGCAGGCATGCACTGTGACTCACCAAAGGCAAATAGTATACAGAAATTCCCTAACTTGCTTTAATTATTTGACCCCAGAATCACCTTCCTTAACTTTCTTAGGGGAGCAGGGGTGAGGTAGGCAGTTGGGGATGTCACATCTTTCTACCTTAATGCTTGGTAATATGAACATACAGTAATGCTGGTCTGCTCTAAGAATTTCATTTTCTAGAAAAGAGTACTCTAAATTCTGCTGGGGCTATCTGCAGGAAAAGGTCATTTTTTTTTAGAAGGTCATTATGACTCAAACTTAACTTTTGAGACCAATTATGTTAGCAGCTGAAACACCATGCAATAACTGTTGCCACTCATGGTGGTGGGAATATTTTGCTGTTTTACATTTTAAAGTCTCTGAGCTTCCTAAGAGAATGATGAACAATATTTGCATGTGGTGATTCCAACAAGTGAAGGTGCGAAATTTCTGATGGAACCAAGCAGTGTTAGTGCAGAAATGAAACTCAGCTAGAAAAGCCACCACCTCACTAACATACTCAGAGGAACTCCCTAAGGCTGAGACAATCAGAATTCAGAAAACCCAGTCAGCCCTTGTCTGTAGTATTTGTATTTACTTTGCATATCCATACTCAACAGTTATCGGGTCATTCAGTTGTTTCTAATCTTGATCTATCTTTCTAGATTAGGTAAATTAAGTTTAGGAAAAAGACATACTTTTGAGCTACTTCACAGACAGCAAGTGACATGCAAGTGACATGATACTTCAGAAAGTAGCTGACGCACATCCCAGTAGAGTCAAGCCCATTTTGTTATGTATCCTGGATAATGTTATAACCTTAATTTGTGTCCACAGTTCACCACTCTCTGTAATACCGACTGGATATGACCACCTTTACTTCCCCTTTGGAAAGCCTTAATTCAATATTTTCCTTTTGGGAACTATAATTCATTCTTTATAATAGCTATATCCTAAAAAACATTCTTAACCGACCCTGTATCTTCATTTGTATAACACTATTTGTATAACTGTTTGGCAGTTATGTGTTAAATGCCCAACTCAAGGATGTATTTCTAGCTCCTAGTATAGCAACTGGTAATTAATGGTAAGCACTCAACCAAAGGGGTTTCCCTGGTGGCTCAGTGGTAAAGAACCCACCTGCCAATCAAGAGACACGGGTTCAATCTCTGGGGCAGGAAGACCCCGTGGAGAAGGAAATGGCAAACCACTCCTGTATTCTTGCCTGGTAATTTTATGGACAGAGGAGCTTGGCGTGCCATGGTCCACAAGGTCACAAAGAATTGGACATGACTTAGCAACTGAACAACAAACTCAACAAATATCTGTGGAATACATTGATATTGCTGTTGTTGTTCAGTTACTCGGTAGTCTCCAGCTCTTTGTGACCGCATGGACTGGTCTTCACTATCTCCCGGAGTTTAATCAAACTCATGTTAGCTTGGCTTGTCAGGAATAAATTCCTTGACAGGTCAGGAATAAATAAAAGATCTACCTTCTTAAAATCTTTTGTTGATAGTCATGATTTTCAAGTTTTTCTGGCAAAAAGTTCTAATAGCTTCATTTCCCAAAAGCACAGACTAAGGTGTCAATGGTAGGTACTAACAATGACAATACATAATAAAAAACATAAGGCATTTTTTTTCCAGATAGTAACACATTGACCTAAGAGTATCCAATTTATAAATTAATCCTAGGAAGCTAAGTGACTTATGTAAAAGCAACAATTTCAATGCCTCACGGGATAAGTGTTCAATAAATAGTAATTTCTTTTAATGCTTAGTATATATAATAACAAAATTAGAATAAACCAAAGCAAAGGGATTCTGAAACTTTTGTATTTTAATGCTGGAATTAAAAAGATCTTTTCAAATTCCGTGTTAATAACATAGCAAGTGTCTGGGTAGTACTAAAAGTACAATTGTGAAGAACTCATGTCATTTTCATTATTGTCTGTAAAATATACAATTTTGGGGGAATAGGTTATAAAACTGGTGCATAATGTACCCTTATATCAGCTCGCTTATTTGAAAATTTCATAATATCTAAAACTTAAAATCCTAAAAACTTAAAATGTGCCAGGCACTCTTCAAGACATTTCATAAGTATGAACTCATTTCAACCTCACAGCAACTTTATGGGGTAGATGGTATTACAATTCCTGTTTTTAGTGAGAAAACTGAGGCAGAAAGAAGCTAAGTCATTTGCCCACAGTCTCAGGGATATAGTGGGGGAGTCAGGATTCAAACCCGGGCAATCCAGAATCCAGGCACTTAGGCTTTGTAGTTTACTATGTCAAGGTAAACACCCTTTGCATTAGTTCAGACAAAGCCGTATTGGTTCATAAAGATAAAGCTGTCGGGACTCCCAGGTTCCCCTGTATTTCTAGGGTAAAAAATCAGTTTGTAATTAGCATTAAGTCTTCAGGTCAGTACTTCTCTTTCCTTTTTTTTTTAATGGAATAATGTCATTTTACATTATTACAGAGTATTATTATATTATGTGTTCATTTATGTAAAATGTCTCACTTCGTTTTCTTTTGAAACCACTGGATTTCAAAATGTAAACACTTTTTTATTTTAAAATAGGAGGATCAAATAGAAAACACATTAATATATATACCAACATATATTCGAGAAGGAAATGGCAACCTACTCAAGTATTCTTGCCTGAGAAATCCCATAGACAGAGGATCCCGGTAGGTCATGGGGTCGCAAAAGAGTTGGACACAACTAATCCACTAAACAATAACAACAAAAAGAAAACCACTTAACAGAAATCTGAAAAGGCTTTCTCTTTGTAAATGCCTCAAGAAAGGCTGCATGGAATAACACAGTGTTGCAATTTGAGAGTTTTTCCTACAAGGCTCATAGTACAATTTAATTCATAATTACTTTAGGTGGACTAATAGCTTATGTAAGCCCTGGTTTCAACTGGGTACCCATCTATTATCCTATGGAATATCTTTACTAATTAAATAAAACTAAGAATAAGCTAATCAAGTGGAAATCAATTAAGCTGAATCAAATGAGATAGATTCATCAATGTGTAAAACAAAAAAAGAACAAGAACAAAGAATTTTATTTCCTAAACTCTATACTAAATGAAAAAAAGTTTTTAATTATGTTCTTTGCATTGGAATTTAAAATATCTCTAGGGAGCTCATTTGCTTACTCACATTCTTATAACTTAATGTTATATAAATTATATCAAGCAAGATATTAAACATTTCTGGGGTTCAGTCTAACCATATATAAAATAATAGGCCAGATGACCACTAAGGTAAAACACAGACCTAGTTCCATGCCTATAGTAGAACCTTCTAGAAGGACACAGAAAGTCTTAACATTTCTGTTAGGCTTTTGGAAGTAGATAAGAAATATTACTGAAATGGTCTTACATGCAACCATTAAAAAATGTAGGTCAATTACAAGTCTCAGTCACTTTTTATCTTATCAATGTGGCCCCAAATAATTTTTTTTCTTTGAACATCTCATGCTAGCCCAATCTTTTATACTGGATTTTAACTCCCATTAGGAAGAAATCTAAATGTCAGTGACCCCAACAGGAAGATAGGAACATCTGTTTTCCACTGGGCTTGTGACATGAGCAAAGCATAGAAACTAGGAAAGAATAATCATTTTCAGTGAAGCTGTTCAGCAGTGATTCTGGACATTTACCACAAAAAGCGTGTGTGTCAGGAGGAAGAAATGTCATCACAGATGTGGTCAGACTTCCATAAAAAGGAAGTAGGTGTTTTCCTGTGTCCAGCCCAGGGGGAGGTCTGGAAGGCCACAGCAGTGTCTCAAAGTAACCCATGTGTCAGCAATTAAGACGAACAGAAACAGACAATATTTTTCAGTGAAAATCAGATTTGATTTCTTTTAGGATTCTTATTTCTGCATCTACTTGGGATTTGAAATAGACTCCTTAAATGTACATATGTACCTCCAAACTAGCAAATTCATTTACTTCCATTAGTTTCAAATTTGAATTAATCTCTACTGAGGGCCACAGCAGAGTCCTAAGGAAATGTCAATGTGGAATGGAGTAGAAACAGGATTTGTTTACAATCAATCTTTTATATGATCATTCATAATCTTTGATTACACCAGGAGTCATTTTTCCCCTACTATATACCCTTCACATCACTGGAAGGATGCCATGCATGGAGAAGACAGCCAAAACTGATTGTTTAAGTGAATGGTAATAATCAGTTGGAAGAATTAATAAATTAGTAAATGAAAATATTTAGACCTCTAATCACCTTGATTCTGAAGCAGTGTCTTGTCTAGTACCACAGGAAAACAAGGAACGGAATTAGCACAGGAAAAGGGTGATGTCCAAAACCAGGATTTAGAATAAAAAGGCATTCCCATAAGACATCAATAAAGTACAAATAATTTCAATATTGTACCATGAGTAATTACACTATTTTCTTATCAGATAATATGAGAAAACTATAGAACCAAACTACACCACAAAGTACTTGTCAGCAAAAACCTATTTTGTCGCTGAAAAGTTTTAGAAGCAGATGTAATGACTATCATTTGACCAGTGAATTTCAATACAAATTTTTCAAATATAGGCACAAAAGCTGAGAAGCAACAATAAGAGCAAACAGATGTTTGTTTATAAAAGGATATATTATATTTGCTAAATGGATGTTATGTAAATATACCATCAGATTATGCATAATTATATGTCAGCTACTACACAATGAAATAACATCGAATTTTTAAGAATTAACTTGAAGTAAGGTAAAACGAAACATATATGTACTCCCTTTCCTTTAGCATTTCACTGTTATACAAATGAACCTACTACTAAGTAAACCATGATATTAAAAGTATCTTGGTTTCTTTTTCTCAGCCTGCTTAACAACAATAATCTACATGTTTTTAATAATTCAAAATAGTGGTCCTGGAGAAGGATGCCTATCTGAATTTCAAATTTCAAATGATCATGCTCTTTAAATAGTATTTGCTAACTAACCTACTCTATACTTTACTTAAATATGAATATTTACAGATCCACACTATGCCTCTAATATATATGAGCTACCCAAATGAAAATTATATTACATAGTTTTATGGACCTCTTTCTTTCTATTTTGAATAGTTGCAGATATCATGGTAATTGTGAGCATATGATGTTTTCTCTGAAACCAGTGATAATGAGAGATGTAGAGTTCAGAAATTCCTGGCTTAAAGCCACAGTCTTGAATATCTTCATTCTTAGCAAACACACACTGAAGGATTCAGAGTGAAGGGACATGTTATCTGCAATCTACTCACAAATGGCTTAGAATAACAAAATATATATGCATATACATATGCATGTATACATGGAAACAGAATGATAAAGCAAATGTGGCAAATGTTAAAAATGGATGAATCTGGATAAAGGTTTAACAGTTCTCCATAATAGTTTTGCATTTTCCTATAAATCTAAGCTATTTTATAATACTAATTAAAAAAAAAATCTCTCTCCAAGGCTGTAGTAAATTTATGTCAAAGTGACTGACTAATTGAAATAAACCTATTAAGAGTGAATTCTGTCCAACAACTTTGCTACTGTGTAGATAGCTACTAACAATGCACAAGTATGTACCAATGTAGACATGGATAATATCCAGGGAGCATGCACGCATGCTCAGCCACTCAGTGGTGTCCGACACTCTGTGATCCCATGGATGGTAGCCCACCGGGATCCCGTGTCCGTGAAATTCTCCAGGCACAAATACTGGAATGGGTTGCCATTTCCTCCTCCAGGATATCTTTTCGACCCAGGGACAGAATCCGTGTCTCCTGCATCTCCTGCATTTGCAGGCGGATTTTTTACCACTGAGTCACCTGGGAAACCCCTATCCAGGGAGAGTACTCTATAAAAAACAAAAAACTAGAAATAACCTCCATGTCCACCGGAAAAGGAATGAATTGTGATGTAGTAAATGAAATACTATTCAGCAATACAAATGAGTAAACTGAAGTACACATAAAAGAATACAGCTCATAAACCATTATTCAGTGGAAAAAGCCAGATATAAAAGAATTTATGCTGTATCATTCCATTTATAGAAAGTTCAAAACCAGGCAAAACTAAACTATAGTATCTGAGGTCAGGATGAGGGGTAGAGATTGGGTGGGAAAATGGGAGGAGCTGCCAGGGTGCTGGCAGCATTCCATGTGTTGACTGAGTGGGGGTGATGTGGGATGTTCATTGTGATAATCCATGGAGCCAGATGCTTACAACTGGCATAATCTTTCATGAAATTTTAAGTGTCTTTTTGGCCTATTGATTCTAAGCTGTCAAATTACAAAACACTGTACAAAAAGGAAACAAAAACATACCAGAAAGTGCTCTCTGATTTTTTAGAATTCCTCAGAACCAAGAAAACACTACACATTTCAGAAGACAGGATGTTTTTAATGATCCTATAAACTTAAAAGTTCTCCACATGTCTAAATATAGCATTTAAAAGAAGATCACCACAAAGAGGTACATTTTTTTCAATGCAAAATTAAATATTTGCCCTCTGACTTCAATACGCTCCTATTAGAATGAGGTGTAGTGGGCTAACGGAAGCTTGGCACAAGAATAATACATACACCTCAGCCGAAATTAACAACTATGATAATCTTTTATAGTCACTGCTTTTGTACTCTATAACCTATTCACAGCTAATCCTTGACCTTCTTGGTGGCTGTCCCTAACTGTCACCTTCAGACATGGTTCTGTTTCTGGAAGAAAACAGGAATTCTCTAGATGTTCTCTTTAATATAACAGCAGGAACCTGAAAATGGGTGTCACTGAAAGTGCTGTATTCTTATCAATAGGTAGAACTATACAGCTGAGGTAGACTGAAATTTTTAATGTTAACGTGTAAAATGTTTTATTGGTTCTCAATTATCTAAACTATCAGTTCTCTAAATTCATTGCATATTCCATATACATAATGCAATTTTTATGGTTTTATTCTTCTCACATAAGGTTGAGCCTGTAAAAACCTTTTGAAATCAATTCTTTGTCAACTTTCTTCAATAGAAATTCAATATTTTGGCATAATTTTGTACTAACTCAAAGGACAGTTCAGATTCAAAATTTTATTAATCCAATATTAATTGCCTGCCTTGGGATGAAAAGAGCTTAACATACATGGACAAAAGACATTCAGAGATAATTCAAGGGTTATTATAGTTTAACAAGTTAATGCACATTGCCTAATTATACTAACTTTTTGAATTCCCTATGTCTAAAAGAAAGGAGGCCAAAAGAACACCCAAGAAGATTTTAGTGGCACGCCGGCTGGTTGACAGCATGTATCTCTCTCCTTGACTGCAAGAATTATCAATTATCAAAAAATAGAAACAACCCAAATATCCATTAGCAAGAGAATGGATAAATTGTGATGTATTAAATGGAATATTATACAGTAATAAAAAAGGATGGCTTAAGCTACACGTAAAAATAAAAATGAATCTCAGAAAATTCTAAGCCAACAACAACCCCTTGAGAATTTCCAGCTTAATCCACTGCTTTCCAAAGGTTAAAATATCCTATTGAGAATCTGCAAGATCAGTAAGAATTCAGAATTTCAAAAATTATCTAATGGTAATTCTCAAAAAATCACCACACTTAATTTTGTGTAGTTATAACAGTAAGGAACAAGATTTAATAGGTTACGCAATTTCAATACTGGGGACAAAAACAAAACTGAACATCTACATAATTCAAGAGATCCCTCATGCTGCCAGAAGGAGTTGTTATCAATATGATCCTGTAGCCATTATGTGACTTATGCTCAGATTCAGAAAAGTAAGTCTATGTCATTGAAAAACCAGTGAAACACCTAGGAAATATTCTATATATTTAATAATAAAAATATATAATATCCATTACTTTAGTACAGCTGTTTAAATAAGTGGCTTTATATGTCCAGAGAAGCTAAAAATGAAAAAAAGAGAGAAACATGATCGGGGAGGTTTGCTTAGTATATATTTGCATAGGTCTTACCCCAAACAAAATAAAGCTCAGACTGTGGGGCCCAAGGCAAAGAAACACACACAGAGTACAAAAATATAGTCGCCAAAGTAAGATAATCATGTCATCAAAAAGCTTTGAAACACTTGTTTGTAAAGGTTTTCTTCAAATTAATTGGAACTGGAGCCAATATATTAGAAACTGGTTAGAACACGCACAACACACAGATGCATTCATGTCACTCAAATCAATTAGCCACTTTTTAGTAACATATCAGTATATCACTGCAGAAAGGTTGCTTTGCAAACAGAGGACACTGATCTCACCTGATTTCATTCTCATACTGTGGGGATAGTCTACCTGAATTCTGGTAAAAGCTTTTCAAGAAAGGGGGGGCAGTGAAGGAAGGGGCAGAGAAGGAAGTGTGAAGACTTGGAAGACTGGAGGAAGAATTACACTCCTTGTGCATGCGCCGAGCTGGTGGAAGGATGCTGAGTACAGAAAACACAGCAAATTCGTCTTAAGTTATATTCTGGAACAATCTTCATTCACTATGAAATAGCATATACACAGGTTCTTGCTATTAATGTAATCAAAGTTGAATTTATATGGAAAAAATTTATATGCATGCAGTTCTCTATTAGATGATGATGACCCGGTTCATTGTTTCACAAATTGAATTCCTCATCTATGCAGTGTTTCTCAGCAAATGTGTTTCTCTCTAAAATGCTCTTAACAATTTTAGGACAGAAAGTGTTTATTTTGACTTGCAAAAGATACTTCAAGGGGAAAAAGTAGGAAAGCACAAATAATTACAGGAAACAAGCTCCAGAAGGAAAAACTGATTATCAGTAGTTCAAAGACTTAATTATTTTAAAGATATAAACGCTTCTAAAAATTTAAGAACAACATGTTTGGTTGTTGGGAGTCATCAGAATACCTTTGGCTTAATGAATGTTAATGTCCATGTTCTTTCTTGCAGCCTGTAGAATTGTGCAGCCATGGTTTTATCTGAATCCTTAAGTCGCCTACAAAGATTTTTTTCCAGAAGATTCTTTTCATAGCAAATTTTTACCATGATATAAATAGCATCTTCTCATATTGACAGAAATTCTTTGAGTATATACATTACAAAATGTGGAAAACATAAGAAAATATAGACATCATTTATCCTTTAATATTTTAAATTATTGAAAATAACTTTTCCTGGAAAAAGATACTTAATGCCTTGGGTAAATATAAATGATCATAAAAAATGCTTGCTATATACATGAATACTTAGTTCTTTTTCATAAAAGAAAAATCTGAGGATAATTAGTTCTACTATTTTTATATATCTTAAATATCTTATTTATAATATGAAATTATTTTTAAAAATTAGGATTCAATTATATTTTTAAAAGATATGCTGGTAAATTTAATAGCAATTAATTTAAAAATCAATCTTCTTTTTTACTTAAGAGTTCTGATTTTATTTTTTCCCCTCTGACTGGAATCCCCATCAAACTATTTCCTAAACCAAACTCACAGGTAAAGAAGAGAAACAAAATTAGTCCTAGGATATAAATTCTGACTTGTACTACACAGTAAGAAGTATAATCATTCTATAATTGCAAATTTTATTATCTGTTATCAAATGCTAAATTATTTTGTTAAAGTATTTCCTAAACATCATGTGAGATAATTTCTAATAGATGCTCATGTCAATTACAGTATATGCATTCTTCTCTATAAACATCATTTTATTCTAGATACAATTTTAACACTGTTCACATTTGGTGATAATTTTTTATGAAATTAAATAACAGCCAAATTTGACCCCATGTAGAAAGGTAATGAGTGCTTCTTTTCAACCCTTGTGTTTTTCATTGTAAGCTTACAGGAAGCTCAGCTATGTTATTTTCGAATTTGCTGCTTCATGAACACCTTCATCAAGGAGACACTGAGGAACGTGTATTGTCAGCAGGTTTTTCAGATAAAACAATGGCATGATATCTTGTATTCTCCATTTTTTCTAGGAAAAAAAATACTTGCATCTAAAATGTCTGAACCCTGCTCTTTTGGGGATGCCTTAAAGCTTGCCTGCTTCCCTTGGTGATGAAGGTTTTGATAATTTAATTTATTTTTCTGGTCTCCCTGAAAACTAAATACTGGCTAGAGCAGGAAGTCACAAAAGCTCTCGACTCCACAGTGGTCAGAACAGGGACAGGGGAATTTGGTTCCAGTTTCTGGAGAGAGGTTTGGACTTACCTGCACTGCTCACTGGAGCTCTGCCTCAGAAGAGGGGAGCGAACCCCATGGGCCTTCCCATCCTGCAAATTCAGCTTCCTCTTCGTGCTTGAAGGTGGGTGGCTGAATGTGTGGGCCCGTCTTCGAAACTGCGGGGAGTCGGAATCCTCCTCAGGGAACGTCTGCCAAGCTGAGGACAGGGGGGAGGCTGGCGGGGTCCCTGGCGGAGAGTCTCCTGGCGAGTAGTCCTAAAACGCAAGAAGTCAGGCCTTTCTTTCCTACATGGATCATGGCAGACCTGTTCAGACACAGCTCAAAAGGGACAGAGTGTCTCTTCTGCCTCCTGAGTCATGAGAAACTGTTGTGTTTTTTTTTTTTTTTACTCAATCCATGCTGAAGCCTAATCACTATCACCACAGCCCATTTCTTCTGATAAGCAGCTGTAAGACAGCATCCGTAAAGATAGGCCAGAAAGTGAAAGGGATGATAAGAAAAGGTATTCTTCCCTCTCACCCCTTATGGTAAAATGCTACAAAGCTACTATACTCTTCTTGTTACCAGAAAGATGAAAAGTGATCCTGACCAAAAGAGGGTGGAGTCTGTATTCATATATCTACTGATTTCCGTGACATCTCAGTTGCACGCTTCCTGTACTGTCAAACAATATAACAACGCTTAAGGGTCCAAGTCTCATGGCAAAGACGTCAGGAAAATAAAATAAAGCCTGTTAAGTATCCTCCCTCACAGTGGATGTTTCTATCTAACTACGTGGTCCCTGAGGTAAAAAAATTTTTAAAGACATGAAAAACAGGAAATGAATGAAAAGTGAGCTATGCCGGAATGCCTCTCATACTGCATGGGTGGACAACATAAATCTTTCAATTTAGACAAGTATGCTGTTTATACTCTCCAGAACGGGCTCTGCTGTAGAAATCTGTAGCTTGATAAACATGGGTTAGGGCTCATGGACTCATAACTGTCCTCAATTCTACCCACAAAAAGTTAAGTGAAAATATTTTAGTATTTTTCCATTAAAAACAAATAGGTTGCATCTGCCTCAGGTTACATGTTACAGGAAACAGGAAACCAAACCTAGTGAGAATTGCCTATGAGATAAAGAAGAGCCTAATGTTGCAGTTAAAAGGGTTAAACATAGGGGAGGGGGAAGTAATATGAGGAGAGAACAAAAGATCGCCCTATAAGTACAGTAATTATAGGGTTCCTTTTTCTATGGCTTTGGATCAATAGTTGTTCAAATACTGTTCCCCAAAATATACTATCTCCAAACAGTCAAAAGCCTGAGAAAACAGAGTTAGTCAGCCAAAACTGTGTTCTGTCCCACCAAGAGAAAGCTTCAGTTGAACAGACAGAAATGTCGACTAAAAAAAGATGTACAACTTGAGAGTTGTGAATTAAGTTTTATTTGGGGCAAAATGAGGACTGCAGCCCAGGAGGCAGCATCTCAGATGTATGACCTTAAATTCATGGTTAACACCAGGCTATGGTCATTTAAGTTTAAAGGCTCCTCTATGTTGGGAATGGTTAAATCATACTAAAAATGATTAATCTAGTAATTATGACACAAGGCTGGGTACTTTATGAACTATGCCTGTTATTACCCTTAGAGAGAGTGATTGGTATGGAACTCAGTGGATTTGTGGTACTAATTTATGGCCTTGACATTTACTGGGATGGATACGAAGGTGTAACCAGGGATTCCCATGAATTTAAGGTCATACATGTTAACAAATTAGAGGTAACCCCAACCAACCTATCACTGGTATGACCCCAGTGGGTCAAAGATCTGTATTCTACTAGTATGACCATTTAGCAGCTTTTGTGTGTGTGTGTGCGTGCATGTGCCTTCAATGGGGTTTGAGGATGTAATTGACCATATCTAAGCCTTAACATCACTGCAGATGGTGACTGCAGCCATGAAACTAAAGGACGCTTACTCCTTGGAAGGAAAGTTATGACCAACCCAGATAGCATATTCAAAAGCAGAGATATTACTTTGCCAACAAAGGTCCATCTAGTCAAGGCTATGGTTTTTCCTGTGGTCATGTATGGATGTGAGAGTTGGACTGTGAAGAAGGCTGAGCGCCGAAGAATTGATACTTTTGAACTGTGGTGCTGGAGAAGACTCTTGAGAGTCCCTTGTACTGCAAGGAGATCCAACCAGTCCATTCTAAAGGAGATTAGTACTGGGTGTTCATTGGAAGGACTGATGCTAAAGCTGAAACTCCAGTATTTTGGCCACCTCATGCGAAGAGTTGACTCATTGGAAAAGACCCTGATGCTTGGGAGGGATTGGGGGCAGGAGGAGAAGGGGACAACAGAGGGAGATTGAACCCCATGCTGCTACAGCTGTTGACCTTCAACAGCCCCTGAGGGAGTCCATAGTGGAGTGAGGCACTCTGTGCTCCAGGGAATCTGGTGGGACAGGTCTTTAGATAGTTGGATGTTTTTAGGAACAGATTTTATTATCTCAATCCTTGCATCTCTTCATATCTAGAGGAGGATTAAATCCCTTCATGGTGACATCAGATCCTCCTGACTAACAAAAACCCTTTTGTAAAACCCTTTTGTGGCTCAGTGCTTATGGTATTGAACTTCCCCTTCACCAAAACCTTATATTGTCTTTCCCCCACTGCTGCTTTGGAGCAGTCTCTCACAGCTATCTGAGATGCTGCCTCCCAGGCTGCAGTCCTCATTTTGCCCCAAATAAAACTTAACTCACAACTCTCAAGTTGTAGATCTTTTTTTAGTTGACAGAAAGGAGCTAATATACAGAATCTTCTTTGAAATAATAAAGGCTCATGAGTTATTTTTTAGAAGTCATGAAGGACTCATAACAAAATAACTAACCAGGCATAATACCATATTAGTGTTTGTTTTTGCCAAGTTGAAACAGCAGAAAAAAAGGAGAGCTCCAGGTGCATACCTTCTCTGAAGCAACACTGTTGGATCGTTCAAAGCTGTCCACACTTCCAAGCCGACCTCTCATTCTGTTAGCTCCCTGTGTGAAGAGTAAAATTAAATCATTCACACGGTTTGAATTTTTACTTTAAAATTATAAAAGGCAGCTGTCTGTTTGTGTTAGTATGAAATTCATCTTTTGGGGGTTCACTCAAATTTGTTGGCAGCACTGGTCATAGCAAACACCCTCTTCCAACAACACAGGAGAAGACTCTACACATGGACATCACCAGATGGTCAATACTGAAATCAGATTAATTATATGCTTTGCAGCCAAAGATGGAGAGGCTCTATACAGTTAGCAGAAACAAAACTGGGAGCTGACTGTGGCTTAGATCATGAACTCCTTATTGCCAAATTTAGACTGAAATTGAAGAAAGTAAGGAAAACCACTAGACCATTCAGGTATGATCTGAATCAAATCCCTTACGATTATACAGTGGAAGTGACAGATAGATTCAAGGGATTAGATCTGATAGAGTGCCGAAGAACTATGGACTGAGGTTCCTGACACTGTACAGGAGGCAGGGATCAAGACCATCCCCAAGAAAAAGAAATGCGAAAAGGCAAAATGGTTGTCTAAGGAAGCCTTACAAATAGCTGAGAAAAGAAGAGAAGTGAAAGGCAACAGAGAAAAGGAAAAATATACCCATTTGAATTCAGAGTTCCAAAGAATAGCAAGGAGAGATAGATAAGAAAGCCCTCCTCAGTAATTAATGCAAAGAAATAGAGGAAAACAATAGAATGGAAAAGACCAGAGATCTCTTCAAGAAAATTAGAGATACCAGGGGAACATTTCATGCAAAAATGGGCACAATAAAGGACAGAAATGATATGGATCTAACAGAAGCAGAAAATATTAAGAAGAGGTGACAAGAATACACAGAAGAACTATACAGAAAAAATCTTCATGACCCAGATAATCACGATGGTGTGATCACTCACCTAGAGCCAGACATTCTAGAATGAGAGGTCAAGTGGGCCTTAGAAAGCATCACTATCAACAAAGCTAGTGGAGGTGATGGAATTCCAGTTGAGCTATTTCAAATTCTAAAAGATGATGCTGTGAAAGTGCTGCACTCAATATGCCAGCAAATTTGGAAATGCAGTAGTGGCCACAGGACTGGAAAAGGTCAGTTTTTGTTTCAATCCCCAAGAAAGGCAATGCCAAAGAATGCTCAAACTACTGCACAATTTCACTCATCTCACACGCTAGCAAAGTAATGCTCAAAATCCTCTAAGCCAGGCTTCAACAGTATGTGAACCATGAACTTCCAGATGTTCAAGCTGGATTTAGAAAAGGCAGAGGAACCAGCGATCAAATTGCCAATATCCGCTGGATCATTGGAAAAGCAAGAGAGTTACAGAAAAACATCTACTTCTTCCTTATTGACTATGCCAAAGCCTTTGACTGTGTGGATCACAACAAACTGTAGAAAATTCTTAAAAGAGATGGGAATACCAGACCACCTGACTTGCCTCTTGAGAAATCTGTATAGCAAGTTAAGAAGCAACAGTTAGAACGGGACATGGAACAACAGACTGGTTCCAAACTGGGAAAGGAGTTCGACAAGGCTGTATACTGTCACCCTTCTTATTTAACTTACATACAGAGTACATCATGAGAAATGCCAGACTGGATGAAGCACAAGCTGGAATCAAGACTGCCGGGAGAAATATCAATAACCTCAGATATGCAGATGACACCACCCTTATGGCAGAAAGCAAGGAAGAACTAAAGAGCCTCTTGATGAAAGTGAAAAAGTTGGCTTAAAACTCAACATTCAGAAAACTAAGATCATGGTATCTGGTCCCATCACTTCATGGAAAATAGATGGGGAAACAATGGAAACAGTGAGAGACTTTATTTTGGGGGGCTCCAAAATCACTGCAGATGGTGACTGCAGCCAGGAAATTAAAAGGCGCTTGCTCCTTGGAAGAAAAGTTATGACCAACCTAGACAGCATATTAAAAAGCAGAGACATTCCTTTGCCAACAAAGGTCCATCTAGTCAAAGCTTTGGTTTTTCCAGTAGTCATATGGATGTGAGAGTTGGACTATAAAGAACGCTGAGCACTGAAGAACTGATGCTTTTGAACTGTGGTGTTGGAGAAGACTCTTGAGAGTCCCTTGGACTGCAAGGAGATCCAACCAGTCAATCTTAAAGGGAGATCAGTCCTGGGTGTTCATTGGAAGAACTGATGCTGAAGCTGAAACTCCAATATTTTGGCCACCTGATGCAAAGCACTGACTCATTGGCAAAGATCCTGATGCTGGGAAAGTATGAAGGTGGGAGAAGAAGGGGACAACAGAGGATGAGATGGTTGGATGGCATCACTGACTCGGACATGAGTTTGAATAAGCTCTGGGAGCTGGTGATAGACAGGAAAGACGGGTATGCTGCAGTCCATGGGGTCGCAAAAGACTTGGACATGACTGACAACTGAGCTGAACTGAACTGATTAACAGCCATTCCAACATGGTAAACAGAACTGTTCACCATCTATTTCCATTATTTCTAGATCAGCCGTCAGATAACCAAATACTCAGACCAAGCTACTGAAGTGATTTTGGTTACAAGGTTAAACATTATTCACATATAAGATAAGAGAGTTCCATGAACGTGATGTCACAAAGAGGTAAACACACGTGGAAAGTAAAGCACAGCAAACCACAACAGTTATAAAGAAAATGGCTTATTACATACACCTCCTCTATAAGCTAGATCATAACTTACATTATAGGATGATAATAAGCACAGGTTAAAAAAAAAAAAACGCATCCTAAAATGTATGAATTTATCTTCATTCATTATTCCATAAAACAAAACTACTTCAGGAAAGCACTTCTCTCCAGAAGACCAGATAAAAGTCTGCTTCGGTATTGGTGGATTGGTTCTTTACTTTCTTTTTACACAGTCCCTTCATATGGATTTCACAGATGATCTAAGAAAAGAACCAAAGAGATCATCTCACCTATTTCCCTCACTTTACATAGGGAGAAACTGAAGCCAAGTATTGAAGGAAAGAAGACGGAAAGGCTGGTTGGGAGCCACATCACATAGAAGGTCTTAGGAGACAAAATAGCAGACTAAGAAGTTCTACATAACTCTAAAATACATGGGAAAGTTCTGAAAAGAGTAACTAGAAATACATCAAGTCGGTGTGACAGTGACTCTGCACAATGAAAAAACACCCAATATTTTTATAGTGCTCTACAACATTAAAGACTGTCTCCAAACATTCTTGGGTTTCATTTGGTGGGGAGGGAAAAGGCATTAAGCTTCACTTTAATATTTAATCAAAGTAATACCTACACAAAGCTTCAAAAGTCAAACTAGGGACTTCCCTGGTGGTTTAGTGGTTAAGAATTCACCTTCCAATGCCAGGGACGCAAGTTTGATACCCAGTTGGGGAACCAAGATCCACAATGCCAAGGGGCATCTAAACCCACGTGCCACAATTGTAGAAGCCTCCATGTGCTTCAACGAAGACCCAGCACAACCAAAAAAAAAGTCAAACTGTACTACAAAACTTATAACGATAAACAACAATCACCAGATCCGTCTCTCATACACTGAATCCCATTCTTCAAAAGTAAGCACTTGAAATTAAATTTATGTTAATGCTTCTGTTGTTCATTTTAATACTTTTGTTGTTCAGCCGTCAAGTTGTGTCCAACTCTTTGCAACCCCATGGACTTGCAACCCCCAAGCACACCAGGCTTCTCTATCCCTCACCACTGAGTTGGTGGTACCTTCCAACAATCTCATCCTGTCATCCCCTTCTCCTCCTGTCTTCAATCTTTCCCAGCATCAGGGTTTTTTCCGGTGAGTCAGCTGTTCGCATCAGGTGGCCAAAGTATTGGAGCTTCAGGCACTATCTATTGACCTCCTACTCTGGAAGATGAGACTTTAGTTCTAACTTCATTCAGTCAGTCAGTTCAGTTGCTCAGTCACGTCCAACTCTTTGCAACTGCATGAACCGCAGCATGCCAGGCCTCCCTGTCCATCGCCAACTCCCGGAGCTTACCCAAACTCATGTCCATTGAGTCAGTGATGCCATCTAACCATCTCATCCTCTGTAGTCCCCTTCTCCTCCTGCCTTCAATCTTTCCCAGCATCAGGGTTTTTTCAAATGAGTCAGCTCGTCACATCAGGTGGCCAAAATACTGGAGTTTCAGCTTCAACATCACTCCTTCATTACCCATCACCATACACAATTCTCTCTTCCCTTCTTTTCCCAGTAAACTTAGATCACAAGTTTCAGTTAAACTAATACTTGGTTCTTAGATTTTTAGACCTTGTAAATATTGTCTGCACCTGAGCTACATACATATTTCACTATTAATACAACTAACATCTTGTACAATTTGTTTTTCAGGGAATCACCTGAAACGAGTGAAAAGTGTTAGTCATTCAGTCGTGTCCGACTCTTTGCAATGCCATTGACTGTAGTCCACCAGGCTCCTCTGTCCATGGAATTCTCCAGGCAAGAATACTGGAGTGCGTAGCCATTCCCTTCTCCAGGGGATCTTCCCGACCCAGGGACTGAACCCAGGTCTCCTGCATCGCAGGCAGATTCTTTACCATCTGAGCCACCAGGTAAGTCCCATAACTACCTGAGTAATCACTAACTTATTACTACTAATTTATTTGTTTATCATTTATTTATCACCATCAGGGCTTCCCAGGTGGTGCTGGTCGTAAGTAACTCGGCTGCCAGTGTAGGAGATGCAAAGGACATGGGTTCAATCCCTGGGTCGGAAAGATCCCCTGGAGGAGGGAATGGCTACCACTCTAGTATTCTTGCCTGGAGAATCCACGGACAGAGGAGCCTGGAGAGCTACCGTCCATAAGGTCGCAGAGAGCCGGACACAACTGAGGCAGCAGCACCAACAAACCACATTATGGGCGTCCATCACATAATGCGTCAATCACATTTTTTCTTTTTCTTTGAGCAAGCCATTTTTGAGACTTCTGTCTTCCTGTCCCAGTCTGGACTGGTAGAAATTCAGGTTTGCCAAATAGATGTTTCCAGTATTCTCCTTCACTATCAACCTAGAAATTTCCTTTGATGCTATCCTATGTTGAAAATTCTGTTTCCCTGGGCCATGTCTTCCTCTTTTTCAGCTTACTTCTTCATTTTAGCAGAACATAGATTCCAGGTGCTTTCTGAGAAAGGGAGACTGGGAAGTATTTTTTTAAATGTATCAATATATGTCTGTAAATGCCTTTGTTCTTTATTTATACTACACTAATAGTTGTGCTGAATATACAGTTCTGCTTGGAAACATTCCTTCAGGCTATGTCAGCAGTGCTCAAGTGTCTTCTGGTACAGAGGTCTAATGTCATTGTGACCTGACCCGTACGACCCTGTTATTTCTCTATGGAGCAGAATCTAAGCTTACCCTTGGGCATTATGAAATTTCACAATGAGTTGCCTTGGCATGGCTTTGTTCAGTCTTTCTATTGTGTATTTCCTGAGTCCATTAAATTTTGAAACATGTCCATTAGCTCTGAGAAATTTTTTCAATGATTTCTATGAAAATTTCTGCATGTATTTTCTTTCTGGAACTCCTACCCCTTGGCTTTTGGACCTCCAGACAGATTCTTTAGCTGTTTACATTGTTCTCTTATTTTCCATTTCTTTCTCATTTTGCTTTACTTTCTGGAAGATTTTTTTCAACTTAGTTTCATTGTCTTCTATTGAATTTCTCTTTTTATGTTCACTATCAGAAAGTTATAAAAGTTCTATCCTGTTCTTAACTGACTCTTTGTATTTATGGTAGCCCATCTTGTTTCATAGAAGCAATACTTATTCTCATATGTAATATATCACATATATATGTGTGTGTATATATCAATTATAGTTTTCTATCTCTGGTGGCTCTGTCAATACCAGCTATATCAATCATAAAACTAATAGCTGCATCTAATATTACCAAATGCTTACCATGTGCCAGGTATTATGTAAAGTATTCTATCAGGCATTACCTCATTAATCCCCACAACAGTTCTAATGAGGTAGATACTTAATTTGGCTCAACTTTATAGATAAGGAGACTGAAGTTCTGGTAGCTGAAGTAGCCAACATTTACACAGTTTAAAGACTGAGGAGCAATTTGAATTCAGGGAGGACAACTTTAAAGTGAGGCTCTTGAGCTCAATACTATTTCCTAAAGATAGAGCTTTGTGAAAAGTAAAATTACAAATAAAACCAATTAGCCTACATTAGCTGTGTGATTTTATAAATGTCCTAGAATTTGATCAAGGCTCTTTCAGTTCTTCGGTTCTATACTATAACATGATAAACTATACATGTGGCTGATAAATCATGGGGTTTGAGTTTGTGGGCAAGAAAAATGGGCCATGTCGCTTTCTGCTATTTTTTTAGCTGCTACTTATATGTCAACTGGCCTGGTTATTTTAGGCTATTTGCTCACGATAGAGAAAGCATTCAGATGGACATCAAACCATTTCCATTGTTAAAAAAACATTGTCACACATATTACTTGTAGGAGTGTTTCATCCACAAATTTTTCTTAAACAAAAAGAAAACTAAACTTACTTTACAATTTACCACAATTGTTAACTCACACATTTTAACAAATAAGGACAATGGCTATTACTCTGAAGAAAACATAAAATAAGGACTTTTTCCCAACTCACACTTTATATTAATAGCTCTCTTTTAGAATAATAATATACTAGTAAATATTCCTCTTTTGAAAAACTTCAATTTGAGAAAAAGCAACAGACAAACAACAAGAATACAAGACTCCATCATCTCATTTTTGAACAGATAGCTTTTTCAGTTTTACTACATTATGATTTAGTAACGCATGTGTCAAGCCTTTTCCTTTGGACTCACTTTTTAATTGTTTATGAACTGAGCTTTAAAGCATTTTGAAAATGTATCCTATTTCATAAACAGCTATCGTTCATTAAATGAAATATTCCAGCATTTAAAAATAGCAGCAATTATGAGCCGAACTATGACTGGAGGGTCAACTTTCTACTATATCACTCAGAGAGAAAAAAAATAAACTGACAAGTTTTAGAAGTAGGCAAAACCCATTTTCTATGTAACCTCTGAAACAACATGGTTAGCTGCCAGTCTTTCCAAGAAGTCCATTCTTCTGCATATGTTGCAAGTAAGACCTTGTTAGGTCACATAATTTATGGCATTTGGCAGCACTTTGGGACACAAAAGCTACAGTATCCACCTTGACCAGAATAGACTGGCAGTGCCCTTGCTGGAAATTCATTACAGCTGATCAAGGCTATGGAGCGGCACTTCAAAGTCCGTCACGTAAGTACTGTGCGGAATGCCAAGGTACTCGGTAGGATAATACCCTTGTGTCATTTGCCAATGACAGGTTCCAGGGCTGACCACTGCTGTATGTACCACCTCATATCCACAGTGTGACATTTTCCCAACATTCTGACATTTCATCCTCACGGCAATGGGCTCAATCAGAATGGATGGGAAATGTTTTCCCATTTCACAAGTGGAGAAAAAACTGTTTAGAAAGGTAAATAATTTGTCCAAGGTCATAAATATAAAACGTGCTTGGGCAAGATCTTGAATTCAGATCCCTGACCACCCCATAAATGATCAGTCTACTAAAATTCTCACTAAACACATGGGAGAGAGGGAGAAGAGAGAGGGAAGGACTGAGAGAGAAAGAAAGAACCTAACTGATTTATAAATGTTGAAGACAAGGAGATAAGGAAGTTTTATGAGAAGTTACATTAACACATTTCTGATAAATCTTCTAGAGGCTTTTTCCTAGGTTCTGTTTTCTGCTAATAAAATAACAGCATTGTCAGATGACCATGATTGCTGTAGGGCTTTTGTTAAAATTAGAAGACTCTCCATCATTAATAGAAATACCCATAAAGGATTTTGAGTTCTAGCACAGAAATAAAAATAAGAATACCAGACATCAGAAGTCACTGTTCCAATGTACTACTGCGTTGACTTTCCTGCCCTAAACACTTTGGAAGATAACAGGTAGTTATTTTGTAGACTGTATCTCAAAGTGGGTTTGTTGATGTTTCCTTATGATTAGATTCAAGCATTGCCCCTCTGGCAGGAATACCACAGAAGTGCTTCTGTATTCTTTGTAGCACAGGATTTTAATTTTGTCCATTGTTGATGACGTTCAATTTGTCAAGGTGCCTGTCAGCCTTTTTCATCATAAAGTTACTATTTTCCCCTTTGTAATTACTAAGTATTCATTCTATCCAGTAAATATCCTGATAATGATCAAGTTGTCAATTTATTTTTCACATCCGAATAGACTCAGTTTCCTTTCATACAGGAAATGGATACCCACTCTAGCATTCTTGCCTGAAGAATTCCATGGACAGAGGGGACTGGCAGGCTGCAGGCCATGCAGTCACTGAGAGTCAGACACAAGTGGGCGACTAAGCGCCTTAGTACCTTCCTGTTATACAACAGGCTACTGTCTGTCGCCGTCAACTATTCTGACGCTTAAATTGTCTCAGATGTCACCACTGGAATCCTTCAAGGTGTTTATGTCTTTGTGACATCCTGCCATCTCTCTTTGACAACTTCTTTATTATCTAGAATGCCAAGGTGCTCTGGACTTATCTCGTAATTTCCATATAGTCCTGGAACTAGCCATTTCTGCCAGGATCCTGGTTCCCTCTTTGTTTCTGTACAGAAACCGAAATCCGAGTCCTAAATCAAAAATCTGGTCACCCAAACAGACTTTAACCTGGTCACCCAACCAGGCTTAATGTATTATCTGACATATATAGAAAAGCTGTCCCCAGTGCCTATCAGTGGACCATATATACACATTTATACACATACACATATAGTAATACACATATTACATACATATTATATGTATATGTATAATATATGTATATATTATTCTATTGTTCAAAACAGAAAAACCAAGATTCCATACCGCTACCTCTGAGTTGAATTCAACAGCAGCAGAATTCATTCTAATTCCCTCTCCCCTTTTAACTTTGTAATTCCCTTCTCCCAGAATCCCACTATCCTTCAACATTTACATATTTGGTCAGTTCCCTGTATGTAACCAATCT
Source organism: Bison bison bison (assembly GCF_000754665.1). Classification (NCBI taxonomy): domain Eukaryota; kingdom Metazoa; phylum Chordata; class Mammalia; order Artiodactyla; family Bovidae; genus Bison; species Bison bison. Next base: position 2,266,524 of record NW_011494700.1, read on the forward strand.
GCACAATTGGCACCTCACCCTCTCCTCACCCCACCCAGCTCCAGCAGCCCCACACAAGGCACCATCCTTGTACTGGGCACCTGGAATGCTTTCTCCCCTCCACTCTGCCTCTGACACCCTGCACTGAGCCATCCTGCTTCGGGGCACCCTCTTCACCTGCTCATGCTCCTCTTGTAGAAACCAGACTGCCCCCACAGGCTGACAGCCTCCTCACCACACTCTGGTTTCTGCACGCTGCATTGGGACACCCACCCCCGCCACCACATACAGCACCCATTCAGGCTGTCTCCCTGCCCTGGGCCACTGTGTCTCCTCTGCCTTACAGACCCAAGACATATACCTTGCTATGTCTTGTCTAGTAGCTTCAGGAGTGAACTGTTTAGGAAGATGAAAATGAAGAGGAAAAGAAATCACTATGCTATTTTTTTTTAATTTAAATTTATTTATTTTAATTAGAGGCTAATTACTTTATAATATTGCATTGGTTTTGCCATACATCAACACTATGCTATTTTTAAACAGAATAAATAAATTCACTGAAGAATACACACATTTCTGTTAAACTACAGCTAAATTTTTTTCATTTTATTTTTAAGTGGAGGATAATTATAATATTGCGACGGTTTCCTTCCATGGAAGCAATCTAAATGTCCATCGAAAAAGGAAGGATAAAGAAGTTGTGGTAGATATACACAATGGAGTATTACTCAGCTATAAAGTGAAATGCATTTAAGTCAGTTCTAATGAGGTAGATGAACCTAGAGCTTATCATATAGAGTGAAGTAGGTCAGAAAAAGGAAGACAAATATAATGTTTAATACATACATATGGAATCTAGAAATGCTTTAAGTTTCCAGCATTCCCTCTCAGCTCCTAAGAATCAGTAAAAGAAAGACCTCCATTATAACTTTAAATGGTAAATGATAAAAAGTCATACAGGATTGGACATCAATATTCTATTTCCCCTCTTTATACATATATCTCAACTACTAAATGACTACTGTTCAAATTCAGACAGAAGACACATAAGAATAAATCTAGATCTGAGAATAAAACTTATTTTGAGAGATTATTTTAAATAAGCATTAACTAACTTAAAGTTATCTTAGTAGTTTTTTTTTTTTTTTAAAGGAAATCTTCTGTAAGCCAGTTGAGAATGAAGCAGAGTAATTAGACAACACATAATATCTTGAAGAGCCTCAGTTTAATCTTACCCTTGAGAAGATATTTTCCAGGGAGCTAGTTAAGGATCTCTTAGCTTTATTTTTCAGAATGTCAAGTTTGAACCTTCCACTGCTTGTCGCATTTTCCGGGATTGTACTATTTGAAATAGTCTATGGAAAGAAAAACATTAATTTTGGTTTGGAAAAACTCAAGGTTAAATGAAGCTTTAAAAACAGGCTTATGATTAAACCATTAAAAAGCACAAGAATTCTTCTGGAGCTCTATTAAAGAAGTAATAATTTAGGTTCCACATCATAAGCACACAGATTATAAGCAAATGGGTTTAATTTTTAATATTATAAGTAATAAAAAGATAGAAATAAGATCTTTGATTTATGCCTTTCCTCTCTGCTAATATATTCCTGCTGCATTTAACAAAAACTAAAGATGTCACTTTTTACTGCTGTTATTTTGATTAATAACTATAATCATGCCTTTCCAAATTGCATACTTTATATCCAAATTACCAAGGAAAACACAAGAAACAGTTTTCAAAGAACAAAGAATCTTTTAGTAAAGCTGGATTCTGCTAATGCCTTTGTTATAATTCACTTTTCATTTGCGAGTGGGTCATCTATCTTTTTGATCAGCAAGTACTCCCTGACAGTACTAAACTGTATGAGAACCTACAATATGTTCACTATATAAATTGAGATTCTCTAAATATTTTATCCTATACAGACATAAAAAACTACTATGTATATCACATGGTTCTTCGTGCCAGAAAACTTCCAAAAGAGAACACTTATCCTTTGCTTGTGGAGGAAATATTCTCACATTTAACAGTGAAAAGAAGCAACACATAAGTATCAAACATGGAACCATGAGCTGTGGCTCTCAATGGTTAGGAAGAAAAAGATACACAGGATTTATTGCGGGCAGGGAAAAAAAAAAAAAAAAGGGTGAAGACTTTCCCAACACTGGGAATGATGTTGGCAAAATCATAAAGGCTGGGATGCTCACAGGATGGGATGTCAGTACAGATAGTTGACTAAAACAGAAGGAAGTGAGTGGAAAGTGGGAAAGTGAAGCTGGAGATAAAACCTTGATCTTAAATGCTGGGTAATTAGGAAGAATCACTGATTACAATTTATAAGCTGAAGAACATCACTGTGAAAGTAATGTTTGGGGAAAATTTATGTGAAAAGAGTGTTCAAAAGTCATCCAAAGGACTGGGAAATCAGAGACTGGAAGATCAGATAGGAGGCTTCAGCACAGTCTACACAGGAGACAACAAAGGTCTGCAGTGGAGTTGGCGCCACAGGATCTTCTAAGGAGTAACTGATAAAAGAAACACGGCTGCCATCCAAAAGGAAGGAAAACAATGGATCGGAATGTGGGCTGGACTGGTTCTGGCTGTGTATAAGGACTAGGATGACTCATTATTCTAAGGCTTCGGGGTGAATGACACGACTGAGATGGGGAAATCGTATTGTCACCGAGCACAATGCCTGACAGAGCAGCTCCTCAGTGAATCTGCTGTTGTTTAGTCTCTAATCCACGTCCCACTCTTTGCTACCCCATGGACTGTAGCCCGCCAGGCTCCTCTGTCCATGGGATTCTCCAGGCAAGAATACTGGAGTGGGTTGTTATTTCCTTCTCCAGGGGATCTTCCCAACCCAGGAATCAAACATACATCTCCAATACTGCAGGCAAGTTCTTTACCACTGAACCACCTGGGAACCCACTCAGTGAATACTAGTGGAAAGAAGAAAGGAAAAGAAAGAACAAAGGCGAGCAAGAGGAAGGAATTTAAGTATACTGGCAGGAAAACATACATAAATTGTTAAAATCTCCTCTGTGACCTTGAATTCTCTCCATCATATAGAAAATTTGTATCACTACTCACATACTGCCTTTGGCCTTCTGGTCAACATGACTATTATCATCAATGACTGATTTAAGCAAACCCATTAACAGATTTTACTCTTTAAATTTCTTGACCTTCCTGTGTCATTGGACATCATTGATCTTCTTACTTGAACTTTTCTCCTACCTTGGTCATACCATAATAAATCTTTCTACCTCATTATTCCCTTTCAGTCCTTTTTTACTGGCTCCATTTTAATTTACTCATTGCCTAAAATGTGGGTATCCCTCAGAACACCTGCCTTTGACTTCAAACCTGTGCCAAAGCTCACTGTCTTCTGTATTTATAATGTCAACTCATATTCTATGAGCACCAAATCCATTTTCTAATTATATCTCAAACACACTTGCAAAATTGAATTCTTCTTTCTTATTTCCATCTTCTGCCCTACTCTTGTCTTCTTTGTGTATTTCTTAGCTATTGCACCCAGTTCTTCCAAATCTGAAACCTTAAAGTCTCTCTCAGCAAGACCCTCTCCCATCCTAAACATATCTATCCTAAGGATCATGCTTCCCAAATAGCTCTTGACTCAGTGCCTCCCTTACATCTCCAGGGCTCTAGTTTAGCCTCTCTCTAAGACAAAATAAATTTTTCAAGATAGAATTATTCAATCTATTTATGTCCCAGTGCTATCTCTGTCTAAAACATTCTTATATATCATGGTACAAACCACACTGTACTTCCATTTTCACTTCATTTGATTACATGTTGGTTTTTCCTTCTAAACAGTTAGAGGTCAGAAAAGAGCTGTCATTATTCATCTCTATTGCCTAGTACATAGTATGCACTTGATAAATGAATCACTTCCAACACAGTCTATTACCAGAGTCTCCCAATTCGAAAATGTGACTTCGGTCCTGGCACTGTCAACCCCCTCACTCACCAACCAGCCCCACAAACCGACCATCACTATGACAGAAGAATTATCTCTTTAAAGTACAAATCTGATTTTCTCTTGCTCTTACCTGAAATCCTTCAATGACAAAGTCAGGCATAGCACTTAAGGCTCTTTATCATCTCACCACTGCTTAGCCTCCAGCCTTATCCCTCATCAATTCCCAGTTCAGTTCAGTTCAGTCGCTCAGTCGTGTCCAACTCTGTGACCCCATGAGTCGCAGCACGCCAAGCCTCCCTGTCCATCACCAACTCCCGGAGTTCACTCAAACTCGCATCCATCGAGTCGGTGATGCCATCCAGCCATCTCATCCTCTGTCGTCCCCTTCTCCTCCTGACCCCCAAGCAAACCCTAAAAAGCCAGTATGTCCTTGGAAGGCCTGCAAGGAGTATGTTCACTCATGGTGACAAAGTTACCACTTAACTGCTCAGTGTTCCTTCTTAAAACACAAATCCTCAACTGTTCTGATTAGAAAATTTTATCTCCCCTAAAATTCTAGCCCCACCCTCCCCCCAAAATCTCTTCCTCTCCAATTCTTTCATGCTTTCCTCTTCCCTCACTCTCTGCTCTGGTTCCAAAGCAAACACATAGCCACTTCGTGTTCACTGCACATTCTTTTAAAAAGCTATCTTGTTGCCTGTACTACATGTATCTATTAATATTTATGGTCACAAAGAGTCAGAAAGGACTGAGCAACTAACACTTTTCACTTTTAATATTTAGGCTTGCATTCCCTTTTGGATTATTTGAGGTCCTCTCTGCAGGCTGCATCATCATTGATGTCTTTTTTGTCACATTAACATATAGCTTGGCTCATAGAAAGTCCTCTAGAAGTACTTGTACAATAAATAATTAAGGAATCACTTATCACATGGTATGTGATTTGTTCTGAATAAAATGAAATAAAAATATAACCTGAATTAGTGTTATTGAGGTAAATATGCCATAATTTCCTTAGATGTCATTGCCACTGGTCTTGCTTTATCTACATGCAGCTGAGAACACATTCTAAACCACGTGCACGGAAACATCATCCCTTAGTTTGCAGTCAGGAGAGCTGTTTCCATGACATTACTTCTTCTTTGCATGTTTGCCTTCTACCGCTCAAGGCTGTCTAAGTTTTTAATGAAATAAGATATTCATATGGATTTGAAATAAAATAATGGATTAGTATTACTAAAATACGTTCATTCGTTCTAAATCATGAGCATTTACTATCACTGGTTTTCTATCAAAATTCACAATTTTTTTACATTTTAAAAGCATCACAATTTTATCTCCATGTGCCAATGCTCACTAAAATTTACTATAAAATTTCTGAGATGCTAGGAGGAAAAGGATGATTAGGGCTTAACCCTAAAGATGAGAACACAAAGCAAAGAAACTCCTTTTACAACTTCTATGAAATTTTGATTGAATATATGAAAAAAACAAAAATCAGTCAGGGAGCAAACGTCTCACCAATGGGCCTTCCCCAATATGAACATGCGTCTTCTGCTTGGCTTCGCATAGCTGCCTCAGATGTAAAATCACAAGTTCATTCTCCTCCTGGTCATTGACTGCCTTCATTTTCTGTTGAAGACAGACCAACAGCACATTATGGGAAGACAATGTCCACTGTTTTATTCTCACTTAATTTTATCTGTCTGGTAGACAAACATAAATAAAGCTAAGCACGTAGCTGCTCTTAGGAACAAAAGGGATTCTAGTAACTATCAGAGAATATAGTGGGATACCTATCTTTTGTTTCATATAGAGAAATGGAAAAAGGAACTCAAAAAACAGGATCCAATTCTCATTCTTTATATCTTATTTGTGAGGACTATAAATCATGTTACCTGAACGCGTTCAAAGATGTCAGCTTGCTCGTTATCTGTCAGGGATGAGAGATGCCTCTGTATTACCAGCTTGGCTCTTGGTGGGTAGAGACCTAAGGGAAATGATCGGGATTCGTGTTAAACAGCTTCTAGCCACAGAGATATATATGTTAGTCACTCAGTTGTGGCTGATTCTTTGTGACCCCATGGACTGTAGCCTTCCAGGCCTCTCTGTCCATGGGATTTTCCTGGCAAGAATACTGGAATGGGTTGCCATTTCCTTCTCCTGGAGATCTTCCCAACCCAGGGACTGACCCAGGGAATTAGAAAGAAGAAAAGCTTCTAGAAACTTCTCAGCTCTACATTTCTTTGTGCAATTTACAACAAAATGCTGGGGAAATCTGTGATCATGTTCAGAAACACTAACCCTGGGGACTGAACCCTGCACTGCTAGGCAGATTCTTTACCACTCAAATATAAATATAAATATATAAAACACACTGCCGCTTGTCCCTTCACCAGCAGGCTCTGAAGTTAAACCTTCTCAAGGAGTTATGTCCCTGCCTACAACAAACCTTGGAACACTGCAAAGAAATAATTAAATGGAAAATCTCCTCACCAAAAGCAACGAGCCCTATGAGTGATCTTGAAGTCAGACTTATTAACAAAAAATGTCTCAGTTCAGTTCAGTTCAGTCGCTCAGTCGCATCCGACTCTTTGCGACCCCATGAACCGCAGCACGCCAGGCTTCCCTGTCCATCACCAATTCCTGGAGTCTACCCAAACCCATGTCCATTGAGTCAGTGATGCCATCCAACCATCTCATCCTCTGTCATCCCCTTCTCCTCTTGCCCCCAATCCCTCCCAGCATCAGGGTCTTTTCCAATGAGCCAGCTCTTC
>NW_011494700.1:2273538-2298704 GCF_000754665.1 Bison bison bison
CTGTCTAGGTTGGTCATAACTTTCCTTCCAAGGAGTAAGCGTCTTTTAATTTCATGGCTGCAATCACCATCTGCAGTGATTTTGGAGCCCAGAAAAATAAAGTCAGCCACTGTTTCCACTGTTTCCCCATCTATTTGCCATGAAAAATAGCTTCCATGGTTAGCTGTTGATTTGGTATCATGTGTCTACACCATGAAGGTACTTCAGACATCGCTGAAGGTACTAACAAACTCAGCCATCGTAGAAACTCTTAGGTGACTATTAGCCTTGGCCAAAATCTCTAAGCTTAAAACTGGACATTCAAAAAAGAAAAAAATAACTACTAATATTAAAAAGCAGACCTGGACCTTATTAGCTAAGAAGCTCTCCCCTTTATGCAGGTCTTGGTAATGAAACTTCAAGGACATCATTACTACTTAGGGACATTTTTTAGTATTACAATTTTCCCAACAAACTGTTTATATTCTTATATCATGTTATTCATATATCTGTTGCACTTCTACACATAATTTATGTTAAATCCTCAGGCAAACATCTTTTCCATAAAAACATTTTTAATTTTTTAAAAGGGGAAGTGAAATTCATATTAATAATGATTTGCCTGACCATCCATTTTTCAGAAACAGATCTACATAGTTAGGGGTCACTTATAACATTGCTACTGTACTGTGACTAGAAAGAGGATATCCAGCTATTCATATTTAATGACTCTTAAATGTAGACTGCACTTTAAAATCCCTAGGAGAGATGTGCCTCAAAATATGCATTGTTTAAAAAAAAACAAAACAACTAGAATTCCTATCCTGGTGTGCAGAACATGTATAGGGCCACCACTGGACCTGTTTTAAACCACTGTGTAGTATATGATGGGAACTGGAAAGAAGAAAAGCTTCTAGAAACTTCTCAGCTCTACATTTCTTTGTGCAATATACAACAAAATGCTGTGAAAATCTGTGATCACGTTCAGAAACACTAAAATTCATTTTGATGGTGTGATGTCACACACTACCACAGCTTATTATTTGCTGGCAAAGTCTCCTCAGGCAGTATATTAAGCAACTGATTCACATGAGTGGGTTTTTTTTTGTTTGTTTGTTTTATGTTGTTTATTATTCCAGTATGTTATTAGCATGTGTAGGAGGACAAAAGATTAAAAAGGAGAAAAGTAAACAGGGTATTTACTTGAAGTATGTAACTAAATCTATAGCCCAGGAAGTTTCCTCAGTCTTTCATTTCAAAGGAAGAATTGCAAACAGCTGTATATTATTTATTTTCAAACTATGCATGCCCCCTACACTGCCCTGAATTTGATTTGGCTTCCAATTTGGAATCACTGATTAGTGAATTAACCAGTCCTGAGAGGTAAGTATATTATTTAGCCCTCACACAAGTTATTGTAGGAAAACAAGATTGAGGATAATTGTTCCAGCTCCACAATGCTCAGCATCACTTTAGTTTCACATGCTGAGGATGGTCCTCGAGAGATGGTGCCCTCAGACACTGCTTCCTGGATTCACTCTGGTCCACCAACATGACTGTGCCACTCTTCCCGGTCTATGCCCTTAACATAGGCATAGATTATGCTGGCATATGTATCCACTCCCTTTCTTTCTTTCTTTTTCAGTACAAAAAGAACTCCATGTTAATGCAGCCAAATGTATTGACAGGACTCTATAATTCTGAGTAAGCTATATGAAATACTAATACCTGCTGGTGCTGCTGCTAAGTTGCTTCAGTCGTGTCCGACTATGTGCGACCCCATAGATGGCAGCCCACCAGGCTCCCCCGTCCCTGGGATTCTCCAGGCAAGAACACTGGAGTGGGTTGCCATTTCCTTCTCCAATGCATAAAAGTGAAAAGTGAAAGTGAAGTTGCTCAGTTGTCTCCGACTCTTAGCGACCCCAGGGACTGCAGCCTACCAGGCTCCTCCGTCCATGGGATTTTCCAGGCAAGAGTACTGGAGTGGGGTGCCATTGCCTTCTCTGATACTAATATCTAGATACTCCTAAATACTTGTATATACTCCTATCTTTCTCACTTTCTACTCATATTAATTTGTGTTGAATCTCAATACAGTCCTTTTTCCAGCTTTATACTTTGTACATAACATAAGTTCAGAATCCACAGTTATCCTGCCCCAGTGAAAACAGCCTTGGGGGAAACACACTGATGCCACGGCTTCAGGACAGTGTGATCCTGAAAATCCTTGCTTTCTGATATTCTTCCAGAAAGAAACATCAAGTTGCTGTGGAATCATATTGAACAAGTTCAAATCCTGATTCTGCCCCTCCTCAGCAGTGAGGATGTGATAGTTATTACCCACTATGCATCTCAGTGCCTGTTCCTTATGAGTAAAATGAGGATTAAAAAATAGCACCTATCTTGTGGGATTTCTATATGGATGAAGTGATCCATTGGAAAAGACTCTGATGCTGGGAGGGATTGGGGGCAGGAGGAAAAGGGGATGACAGAGGATAAGATGGCTGGATGGTATCACCAACTCGATGGACGTGAGTTTGAGTGAACTCCGGGAGTTGGTGATGGACAGGGAGGCCTGGTGTGCTGCAATTCATGGGGTCACAAAGAATCGGACACGACTGAGCAACTGAACTGAACTGAACTGAACTGAAGTGGTCCAAGACATGGAAACCACAGTAGTGCTGAGGCACAGTAACTCTTATGAGAGTATCTGTCTTAAGTTATTCCTTTCATTTTTACTACCAGAGCACTGCCCTATCTTATGTTCTCTTAGCCTAATGCCAAAGACAAGGGTAAAAAATCAAATCAGAAGGTGTTAGCCAAAGCCTTGGGAAAAGAATCTGTGTGAATCTTTCTCAGTCAATATGAACCCTTCCTTTGCTCCGTTCAGATACATACATACCTTGAAGGTTGGGGACCTTAAATTTCAGTCCATTCAAGATCTTGAGAGGGCCCTACTAATTCTGGATGTATAGTTGGCATTCTCTTTCTTTTCAAAGGTCTCTAAAACTAAAATTTTTAAAGGAGCTTTTTTTTAATATGATTTGCATAATTTCCTACTGGTGGTTTTATCTTTTTCTTATAGATAATAACAGTCCTCACAAATTCCGAACAGCAATCTGCTATCTCCTCATTTGTTGCTTATCATTTAACTTCCAAGTAAGCAGTTGTTGTTTTGTAAAAATGTTAAGATTTTATGAAATCAAATCTGTCAATGTCTTCTTTTGGTAGTTTCTGCATTTCTGTGTCTTAATAAAGGCTTTCTTGTTTAGGGACAAAATAACATTTTTATTTTAATGATTTTAGTATTTTTCTTGTTTACATTGAAGACTTTGATCCCTCTAGAATATATTTTCAGTAGATACATAGAAGGAATCTTTGGATGGCAAACTGATTCAACACCATCTCTTGAATCACTCAGCCTTTTCTCCCCAGATTTATATTCCCTTTACCATACACCAAAAACTGTTCCATTTTTGTAAAGGTTATATATATGTTTGAAAACAAGGCATGTTCTGTAAAATATTATAAATTTTTAAATTTGACTACTACATTTAAATAGTCCTTATTCACACAGTTGAGTGGAAATTCAATAAATTTTGCCATGTGCCTTTGATTTTCCTGCCTACTTAACAGATATCACAAGTTACACTTATTATGGCTCATACATTCTCTGCTTTATTCTACAGCTCAACCTCTCCCCATCAACGCTAACATCTATCATACTGAATCACATTTACTTGCTCCCAAGCCTGCCTTCCCTTCAGACTATAAGCTTCCTGAAGGCACAGTCCGCATCTCAATCATCTCTGCATCCCCAGTGCTGAGCACGCTACCCAGAACGTGATTTTGGGTAGGCCAAAAAGTTCGTTTGGGTTTTTCCATAAGCAGATTTAGAAAAACTTGAATGAACTTTTTGGCCAACCCAACAGATGCTTAGCAAGTATCTATTAAATTGTGTGTCCTCTTGGGTGCAGTAGCTTTCAACCTTTTTATTAGGGGACAAGGAGAAGAGAGGAAAACTGAGTCAGAATCACCTCTTCCTCATGTCCCTCCCCCTCTTCAAAACACATTTTTTTTTTCAACTTGCTTTATGACATCATGTCTATTATCTGGGTGATTTTCAAATGTCCCTCAAAAGTTAGGAAAGTTTCATTCCTGTTCTAAACCTTTAGGGAAAAAAGAACACATCATCAAGTGAGAAGAGAAAAAAATCTACAGTCAACATTCTGGGAGGGTTTGCCTCTCTTCATTCATTCAACAAATATTTGGTCAGTTCCCACTGTGCACACAGTAGAGTCTTAAGAACTGTGGGAAATACAAGTTCCTCCCTGGAGTCTGCCTCTGGAAAAAAAAGTTAAAAAATAAACAAAAAAGGAAAAAGAGCCCAGCACCTAGGAGAGACTGACTGCACAAATTTGACTGGATGTGAGAAATAATTCTTAGGGCTCTTGGTTTACATCGAAACAAAGAAGCATTCAACAACAGTAGCAACTTTCTCACTTCCTCAACGCCAAAGCAAACTCCTCTCTGCCAAGGCCAACTTATACTGTACCTTCGATCCTTTCACAGAGCTTATGCAAAGAGTGCATGGGGCAGGCCTCACACAGCTTAATCTGGGTCTTGGCACTCTGCAGGGCAGCGGCCGTGCTGAAAGCCTGTTTCAGAGTCAGCATTACCTCATCAACCTACAAGAAAAACAGAGGCCAGGTCTGCAAACGTTTGCCTTCAGGGTAACATATTAAAAGCCCAATAGCAATGCGAGGCTTCATTGATGCCTACTAAATCTTAATAATGTAATTTTGATGATAGAAAACATTGTCTTGAAGTTAGACCTTCAATTAATTATACATAAAATTGGAAACTGGATGAAATAAGACTATTTTAATGTGTATAATACAACAATACTGACCTGTTACTTGAATGCTGTTTTTGAATCCCACTGAGTACTATGCTATCAGTTGAATGATAGCCAATCAGAACTTTGTTTTCTTTTTTAAAATTTTATAGAATTATAGTTGATTTAGTTTTGTTTCAGGTAGACAGCAAAGTGATTCAGTTATACATATATATATTCATTCTTTATCAGATTCTTTTCTCATATAGGTTATCACAGAATATTGAGTACAGTTCCCTGTCCTATACAGTAGGTCATTGTTGGTTATCTAAGGTCTTTATTAAATTAAAGTAGTTTATCAGATAAAGATCTCTTTGGAAGTTTTGCCTGCAATACATAGGGAGCAACAAAATAAGTTTAACATTAACTTGTGTTAATAAGTATCTTATTGACTTTATCCTTTTGGATCATTTTTAGTGCAACAAGTGAACATGTGTTTAACCAAAGTTCTGGGGAGAAACGAGCTCAATAAATAACATGGTAAGTGGGAGGGAGGTTCAAGAGGGAGAAAACATATTTATACCTATGGCTAATTCATGTTGATGTATGGCAGAAACCAAAATAATATTGTAAAACAATCATCCTCCAATTAAAAATAAATATATTTTTTAAAAATTAAAAATATAATAATCTTGGGGAAATTCTATGAAGGCTGCTGAAGTTTCTTTTCCTAGAGTTCTACTGAGATATAACCGATATACAGCACTGTATAAGTCTGAGGTGAACAGTATGATTTGACTTACATGCATCATGAAATAGTTATCACAATAAGTTTAGTGAACATCATCATCTCACATAGATGCAAGATTAAATAAACAGAATTTTTTTTGTCCTTGTGATGAGAACTCCTGTCTTTTCTCTATGGCTTCTATTTATTAATATTAACATTTTGCTTCTGATTTGTGACACTAAGAACTTCTGACATCTTCCTGTCTAACAGCGGGGTCTCACCACTAGGTCAAGAGCTTGAAAACTGCCAGCCTGTCTCTTCCTTGCTCTTCCAATGACTTAGTCAAGAAGTTGGACTCTAGCATTCTGATTTCCTGGTTGTTTCTTCGAGGTCAACCAACAGCTCATCCTCCAGGCATTGTTAAGCCAACTTCAGGCCAGGTTTCCTCCTCTGTGGCACAATCATCAGAGTAAAGAGTAGTTTTCTCACCCACTGTAGAACTGAGGTCAAAGTCTAAAACCTGCATGGGGAGCTGTAAAGTACCAGCGCCTCATCCAAACTCTCTCTGATATTCAAAACCATTGGCACGCTTTATAAACTATGCTTTGTTTTGTTCTGTTTTTATTGAGGTAACATTTGTTTATAACCTTATATAAGTTTCTTGGTACAAATTTAATTCAACTTCTGTATACACAGTGTGCTTAGCACCCAAGTCTCACTTCCATCTGTCACCATACAATTGACCCCTTTACCATTCTGCTCTCTCTCCCACCCCTGGTCCCTCTGGTAACCACCAATCTGTTCTTTGAGTGTATGTGTTTGTTTGTTTTATTTTTTATACTCTGCATATGAGGGAATCATACTTATTTCTCATAGCGTAATACCCTCAAGGTCTAGGTCCATCATGTTGTCATTAATGGCAAGATTTCATACTTTTACATGGCTGAATAATAATCCATTATTTATATATATATATATTCCCTGGTGGCTCAGATGGTAAAGAACCTACCTGCAATGCAGGAGACCTGGATTCAATCTCTGCATTGGGAAGATCCCCTGGAGAAGGAAATGGCAGAATTCTTGCCTGGGAAATCTCATGGAGAACGGAGCCTAGCAGGCTACAGTCCATGGGGTCACAAAGAGTCAGACATGACTGAGCAACTAAGCACAGAACATACATGTGCATATATATACACATCACATCTTCTTTATCCATTCGTTCATTGATGGGCACTTCCACAGATACCATATCTTGGCTCTTGTAAACCACAATGAACAGAGCGGTGCATATCTTTTCAAATTAGTGTTTTTAGTTTTTTCAGATAAATACCCAGAAATGGAATTGCTAGACCACATGATAATTCTAGTCTTAATTTTTTGAGGAATCTCCATATTGTTTTCCATAGTGGCAGCACCAGTTTATATTTCTACCAAAACAAAAGGCCACAGGCACAAGAAAAGATGCTTAACATAACTAATTTTTAGGGAAATGCAAATCAAAACCACAATTGAGGTATCACCTCACACACATATCAGAATAGCTATTACCCAAAAGACAAGAAATATTTAATAACAAGTGTTGGAGAGGATGTTGAGGGAAAAGACCCTTTGTACACACAGCCATTTTTAAAGACCTTTTTCTCCCTTCCCTTATGGCCTGGTTTAAGAAAAAGTTATTACTTAATGGAGTTACTCCACTGTTGCATCTGAGTGTATGAAGAAGCTGGAATAAAAAGAAACTTTATCCACAAGTTCATTCTCTGTGTCTCTATTTCTGCCCTGCAAATGGGTTCATCAGTACCATTTTCCTAGAGTCCATATATATGCATTAATATAAAATATCTGTTTTTCTCTTACTTCACTCTGTATAACAGGCTCTAGGTTTGTCCACCTCAGTTCAACTAACTCAGATTTGTTCCTTTTTATGACTGAGTAATAATCCACTGTATATATATACCACAACCTCTCTATCCATTCACCTGGACATAGTGGGGGAAGGAGAGGGTAGGACAAACTGAGAGAGCAGCACTGAAATATAATGCATGCATGCATGCTAAGTTGCTACAGTCATGTGTGACCCTACGGACTGTAGCCTGCCAGGATCCTCTGTCCACAGGATTCTCTAGGCAAGAGTGCTCGAGTGGGTTGCCTTGCTCTCCTCCAGGGGAATCTGCCTGACCCAGGGATCAAACACAAGCCTCTTACCTCCTGCACTGGAGGTGGGTTCTTTATCACTAGCGCCACCTGATATAATACCATGGGTAAAATAGAAATCTAGTGGGAAACTGCTACATAACACGGGGAGCTCAGCCTGGTGCTCTGTGACACCCTAGAGGGGTGGGATGGGGGTGAGATTCAAGAGGGAGAGGATATATGTATATATATAGTTGAGTCACATCATTGTATGACAGAAATCAATAAAACATTGTAAAGCAATTATTCTCCAATAAAAAATTTAAAAAGACACTTTATTCTTCTGATATTGCTTAAAGGACCAAGTAGCCAGTGATTAGTCAGCTATGTTTTACTATAACTTTTTAAAAGGCTCATCAATAATTTCATATCATTCTATGTACAAAAAATGGAGTATCCATAATCTGCTCTTTTATACTATAATCTAAAAAAATAAAGAGTTCTAACGCTCAAAAATAAAAGCACTACATGCTTTAGTGACTTTGCATTTTCATTTCATTTGCCTTGTTATGTATTCAAAAGCAATTTCAATGACTTACATTGATATTTACTATTGTTTTCTTGTTTCTCATGAATTTAAGGCAGTGAAGGGGTTAGTCACCTGTTTAATTTTCAGGTAGTTTATTATTTGTTATTTGGTAAGAATGTGATGTAAAAGGCCTCCAATGGAAATACTGAACTTTCATGATTTTTTAATCCATTTCTAGATGAAACAAGATCATTTCAATGGTGACTGAAATGTGGCTACTGATTTCTCCCAGCCATAAATATTACCAAAATTTTACTTCTAAAATTTTCAGTGTTTTACTTTGCTTTAATCTACCATTTTATAGATGGTTTATAAATTCTATGATGGTATCAGAGCAACTAAAAGTTAAATTAATACTATGAAGTTAAATTCAGTTCAGTCGCTCAGTCGTGTCCAACTCTTGGCGACCCCACGGACTGCAGCATGTCAGGTTTCCCTGTCCATCACCAGCTCCCTGAGTTTGCTCAAACTCCGGGAAGGTAAATCAGTATTATGAATAACTTAATTGTTTTAGTTTAGATCAGCAACAACAAAAAATCCTAGGAAATGTTAAAAGTTTAACACTAAAGAAATGAGTAAAGAGAAATCAACCATATGGAACAAAAAGAAAGTATTCTTAGTGTGACCATCAGGAAAAATTAAATTTCCAGAGAAAATTATGTGATGGAACAAAGAAAGCTAATTTATGAAATTAAGGGGAAATTCCATGATGAAAATAATGCTCATAAACATTTCCCTACCAAACTTAAGTTCTGTATGGCATTTAAGAATGAGAATCACAGAATATATAAGGACTTCAAAAGATTATCTAGCCTCATTCTCTGGGAAAATCTACACTCTTAACCCCACACAAAGCCTGGGTCTTGGTAATGTGGATTTTGGGGGGGTTTCTTTGTTTTACTAGTTTTACTTTCCCGGGATACTATTGTGGGGATCTGTGGATCTGAGGAGTTCTACTTTTTCTGTCTATGAACAGTAGTCAGTTCCATTTTTTTTCATACCTTTTAAACCACTTTTGGAGAAAGCAGAAATGATATTTTCCAGAAATCTCAAATGTGGTTAAACAAGATTAAGCCACTTGCTTTGCGTTGCTTTACAAAAGAAGGAAGGGAGGGAAGGAGGAAGCAAGGGAAGGAGGGAAGGAGGAGCACTGAGCATCTAAACTTCTGGAGTAACCCTCCAGGGCCCATCTGAATGCTATACAGTAAGCCCCCTATCCAGGAACCCTTCAAGTTGGGAACTTTCAAAGACATGAACATGCGTTCACATGTCAAATCACGTTAAGTTGGCACACATGCCTGGCGTACATTGTCACATGCGTCCGTCCTCTACAAGTGGTTGTGCTTTTGTGTACTTTACTGCACAGGACTGTTGTGAGCAACAAGAGGAGCTTACTAATGAAGACCTGATAGAACTGGAGGCCCAGAAAAAAGACAAAGACGAAAGGAAGAAGAAGTAACTGAAGAACCGAAGAGATTCATGACACAGGAAACGGCAAGGGTATTTTATCTGAGCAGACACTGTTAAGGTTATGAGACCCAGGACCCAAATGTAGACCCGTACATAAAGATTGCAGCAGCTGTTCAGAATGCAATCCAGTGTTACTGCGTTATCTATGGTGAGAAAAAAAAGAGCTAATACCCAGACATCACTGGATTGTTTTTTCAAGAGGGTAGATGGAATTGAATTCAGCAAGGAAGCAGAACCTGTGCCATCAGCATGAGGCATGAGTGAAATTTGAGATTGCCCTCCATCTCCTATTGCTGACGCTCCGTCAGCTCTACCATCTCCCACCTCCTCTCCCTCCTCCAGTCAGTAACTCTTCTTGCCTGTCCACTCGATGCCAGCCCCCGTGTGCCAGCTGTTGTACTGTGCTACTACACTTTTCAAGGTACTGCACTATAAGATAAAAAGCGTTTTCTTTATTGTTTTTGTCTGTTTTTTATGTATTGTTTGTGTGAAAAGTATTAGAAACCTATCACAGTACAGTACTATATAACTGATTGTGTTAGCTGGGTACATAGGTTAACTTTGTTGGACTTAGGAACAAATTGGACTTACAAACAAGTTCTCAAAATGAAACTCGTACGTGTGGGACTTACTGCACTGTTTATCATTCATAACAATCTCTACAAAGAAACAAGAGAAAAAGCTAGTTGCATATTCTCTGTGCTCAGAGTAGATAAGTCAGCATGTGTAGTTTTGCAATATTTTGTCTTTCACAACTACCAAGCCACATCAAACATAACACTGCTTAGACCTATATAATATTTGACTGTTTTATTCTATATGTCAGCTGCTTGAACCATCCTCCTTTATACAGGAAATTTACATTTAATTTTTCCTGTAGCTTGCAATTCTGATGCCTCACCATTCAGTTAAGATGGTTACTGATAAAAAAAAGTGAACAGGATTTCAAAGATTCCAGCATAGGCCCCTCCTTAAGAATAATGATGCCAGCACTAATATTCTGATGCAACTTCAATGTAACAGGAAGACATTCTCAGCCAGTCTTGGCTGTTGCCTGAGCCACAGAACTTCTCAAGATGGAAAAATGCAGCATGTTCCTAGACTCTCAACTCTGACTTCCTGTTCTGAAAACTCATCCTATGTACATGAGGGAAAAATAAAAATACTAAAAAATACAAACAAAACAAAACTTGTAAAAGAGGTTGGAAATCAGAAGGTTTTACAGTTTTCTTCTTGGTGGAGGTTATCCAGTAATCAGAAATTTGTTACTGTTCTTTTTGTTAGTCACTCAGTCATGACCAACTCTTTGTGACCCCACAGACTGTAGCCTAGCAGGCTCCTCTGTCCATGGAATTCTCTAGGCAAGAATACTGGAGTGGGTTGCCATGCCCTCCTCCAGGGGATCTTCCCGACCCAGGGATCAAACCCGGGTCTCCTGCCTGCAATGCAGGCAATTCTTTACCATCTGAGCCATGAGGGAAGCCCTAATCAGAGATTAACCAGCACATATAAAAAGATTACCTGAAGTTAAGAGTAACACACTCTATCACTCAAAAATACACTTACCAACCCCTGCTCTTCTAGAAACTACTGGGGGACACAACAGTAAGGACAGCCTGACCTTGTAGGAGTCACCACCCAGTGGGGTGGAAAGTTATGTGAACAAACACACAAGATAATGGATTTGCAGGAACTGTTAGAGATCTATGACCAAGGCACAGCAAGAGCAATTACAACAAAGCAGGGAAAGGGGTCAATTCCTGGAAAACGGTGTCAGGAAAGGGGTTACTGGGAGTTTATCTTTAAACAGGGTCCTAAAAAGTACACAGTAGAAAAGAAGGGCAAAGGGATTCGAGTCAGAGCAGAGCAAAGGAGGCCTGCTTCCCAGAAAAGAATGTGAAAACGGATACAGAAAGAGAATATACACAGTCTCCTTGTATAGCAGCCGGGTGGACCCTCAAGGCTGGCACAGTCGCATTCCCCACCCGATGGTATGAAAGCAGTGAGCCCTGGCTCTGCCCTCCTCTGACAGGCAGACCCCTCACTCCATGCAGCTCAGAATTTCAGCGGTATTTCTGTGAGCCGCACCACCCACGTATCTCCTTGATCTCACGTGTCCTATGCATGAATCATTTGTTGCTTCAGTAGGAAGCCAAATAAACGCAGCCTCACATCAGGCGTCACAGCAGCCTCTGGAGTCTGGCCTAGAGACAGCTGAGCGCAGGGGACAGCATGTGGGAGGACACAGCGGAGAGAGGGAGAGCTTTCGGGGGGACGGAGAAGCATGAGGTAGGCCCTTCTGCCACGCTAGACCATGTAGATTTTGTCTCTTAGTAAGGAGCCATAAACTGGTCCTTCGTGAGAAAAAAACTACAACGTAAGGTAGGCTATAGACAGATGACAGATTAAAGCAGTGGCAGGAAGACTAGTTAGGACACGAAGGCGATTATCTTTCTAAAGAAGGCCCAGACTTAGATACCAGACAGAGAGAAAAAGGAAAGCGAGATGGACATATGGGACATTCTACCTTCGAGTTTATAGCAAGGGTCCCCAACTGTGGGACCACAGACCGATACCGGTCCATGGCCTATTAGGAACTGGGCCTCACAGCAGCAGGTGAATGGTGGGCAAGTGAGCGAAACTTCATCTGTATTTACAGCTGCTCCCCATCACTCACATTACCACCTAAGCTCTGCCACCTGTCAGATCAGTGGTGGCATTAGATTCTCATAGAAGCACAAACCCTACTGTGAACTGCACATGAGGGATCTAGATTGCATGCTCCTTCCTTTTTTTTAGTTGGATGAAAATTGCTTTACAATGTTGTGTTGGTTTCTGCCATGCAACAGTGAAAATCAGTCATAATTATACATATATCTCCCAGTTACAAGGTCCTTAAAGAATTATCCCAAAACCAATTCCAGCCCCCATCCATGAAAAACTGTCTCCCATGAAACTAGTCGGAGAAGGCAATGGCACCCCACTCCAGTACTCTTGCCTGGAAAATCCCATGGATGGAGGAGCCTGGTAGGCTGCAGTCCATGGGGTTGCTAGGAGTCGGACACGACTGAGCAACTTCACTTTCACTTTTCACTTTCATGCATTGGAGAAGGAAATGGCAACCCACTCCAGTGTTCTTGGCTGGAGGATCCCAGGGACGGGGGAGCCTGTTGGGCTGCCGTCTATGGGGTTGCACAGAGTCAGACACGACTGACGCGACTTAGCAGCAGCAGGACCATGAAACCAGAGCCTGGTGCCAAAAAGGTTGGGGACTGCTGGTTTGTAGGATTTCGTAAACAGGTGGATATAGATGGTACAAAAGGATGCATTATGATTTCTAAATATGGAAGTTGTGTAAATGGAACAGTCAAAACAAAATACGGCAGGTTTTGGAAGGGTAGGAGAGCAAGGATCTGCAGTGCAGGAAGAATCAGTCTTCGGAGGAGGGACTGAGGAAGGAAGGAAGAGGGGCGAGTCAGGCAGTGGATGGGTGGGGAATGGGGCAAGATTACCCTACATTCTCACTTTCTACCTAAGTCTTATTCAGTTGGCATTTTCCAGGATTGTATCCTTGGCTCTCTTTAGCCTTCTCTCTTTTTCTTGCCCCTGCGTGCTCATCAACCCCCACACCTTCAATCATTCTTTACCTAGTGACCCTTAAATTTCTATCCCAAGCCCTAAACTAAACCTATATAATACAGTGTCCACTTGGCTATCAACATGTGGTTTTCATTGGTATGGCTAACTGCCTAAAGTGAGAGCAAAACTTTAAAAGGACCCCTCTTGCGTAAAAACCGTTGAATGCTACATTCCCTAGTCAGAAAGTGTCTTGGCACCAATTCATCTCCATTTCTTCATTATCCCTCAACTCAGTGTCCACGCTGGGAACACGGAAGGCAGTGACTCCCAAGGAGTTACTAGGGAGGATTTAAAATGGATGACCAACAAGGTCTTACTGTATAGGAGAGGGAACTCTGCTCAATGTTATATGGCAGCCTGGATGGGAGGGGAGTTTGGGAGAGCATGGATACACGTGTACGTATAGCTGGGTCCCTTCGCTGCTCACCTGAAACTAACACCACGTTGTTAATTGGCTATATCCCGATACAAAACAAAAAGTTTTAAAAATGAGTTAGCAAAGAGGATGGCAACATGCATTAAGGAATTGAGGAGAATGCAGCCTGGCTTACTCTGTTCTAAGTGGTGGTATTTCCCTGGGGAAAATCAAGGGGGAAGATGTATGTCTAATAAATGCCGTGCTTCCAAGAATGGTAATGTATACATCTAAAGATTTGTGCTAAAATGGTTAGGAGAGGTAACTCAGGAAGGATATGTAAAAAGGAAGAATATGTAAAAAAAATTTAGGGGAAAACACTGACATATTTTTAGTCACTCAGAACCATTTCCAACTTCGTCTTACATATTTCTTCGAAAATTCTAACTGTTCCCATTAAAGAGGGAGTGAGAACGCTGGAGAGAAAAATTGGCTTCCAAATTCCAAAGAAAGAAAATCAAGGCTAAAAAAAGACCATAAAGAAAGTGTTTTTAAAAGGAGGACAGGGGCTGATGAAATACAGAGAAAAAAACAAAATCGCTGTCTACCCTGTTGAAATAAGCATTATCTACCCTGAAATGTTAGAGCAACTGAGAGAATAAAAGGTCTTCTTTATCTTCTTACATGAGCAATGGAAAAAGTAACCACTCTTCTTCCATGATCAAGCTTTTCCTACCTTTTAAAAAAAACAGCCAACTCATTGGAAAAGACCCTGATGCTGAGAAGGATTGAAGGCAAAAGGAGAAGAGGGTGGCAGAGGATGAAATAATTGGATGGCATCATCGATTCAATGGACATGAACTTGGGCAAACTCTGGGAGATGGTGAGAGACAGGGAGGCCTAGCATGCTACAGTCAATGGGGTCTCAAAGAGTCAGACACGCCTTAGCGACTGAACAACAACAAGCACCACCTTTGAAAAATACTCTCAGTAATATTTCTGGATTTGTTAAACTCAAGAAAATTATCTAGGCTAAAAAATTACCAAGACAATCTGGTTTTGTTTTTCTATTGTGGTTCTGCCTCAAAGGGCAGAAACTCATCTCTGGTTGCCCTCCTCTTTTTCCACTGATGGCCATTCTGTGAGGCTTGGGTCTGTCAGAGACAAGTCTCCCAGGAGTCAGAGGTTTGGGGAGGAGCCTGTGGACAGCAGTCACCCCACTTACCAGAGATTCACTGGCACACTGGAACACGTAGCAGATATACTGGCTCAGTCCAGGCTCCGAGGACTCCCGACAAATAAAGCCGAAGTGATCAACATGCTTTATACCCTAGAGAGAGAAGAAGTGGGGAGTTTATAAGATTATGTCCATTTAACCAACACTATGCAAACAGTTCTGTGCTTTCACACTTTCATGAATTTCTCCTTCACGGCACTGTGATAGGGGACATAATGTCAGAGCAAACTTTTATGGCAGACTTTTGATACATAAAATAAAGAAAACCAGCTCAGATTGCTTTGTTTCTGGCAAACACTCTGTGACTCGGGGCCACAGAAGGAAAAGCAGGATGGCACAATCCACTGTCTCTTGTAATAAAACCACTACCCAGTGTTTGGCAGTACCAGAGTTTTCAATTTATTGGTCGTCATTGAGCAAGCAGTCTGATGATTCATCATAAACCCTGTTCTTATTTACTTGAGATTAAGAATCATAAAACTGACAATGCTCTACTGAAATGACATGCAATTCCCTAAAGCCTGCATTAGAACTACTAGAACATTTGTCTATTTATAGACATTCAAGGAGTCACAACTGTTAGAAGATGAATACATTAAAGAAATTACTGCAGATGTCAATGATCCAAATTCACAAATCTGTACTTTCTGAACACAAGCTAAATAACCTCAGCTACACTTTATAAAAAAATTCTGAATCATTTGAGAACTTCAATCAGCCTGAATATATACACACCAATTAGCAGCCAGTAGCACCTTGTGGTCTGGCGTATTGCAGTCCATGGGGTCGCAAAGAGTCGGACACGACTGAGCAACTGAACTGAACTGAGCACCTTGTTACTTTAACAGAAAGCACGGTACTTTGAAAAGTCATGAAAACCAAAACTTTAAAGTTGTCCTGCAATCACTTGAATTCCAGGGAAAAGGAAACAGGCTTGGAGTCAGATTTGTGCTTCCACCTTAATTCAAGCAATTTACTAGGTATGAGATATTGTGATGTGTTGATAAAAAGTATCTCGGAAGTTCCACTTCTCGTTATAAAATAGTAGTCATGGCACCTATTCCCCAAAATTTTTCAGATTCAGAACTAAGAAATATCTTAGTTCTTTGCATGTTTGATAAATAGTAACCACAATTCTTGTATTAATAAGCCTCACCTATCCAGTGGATATGGAAAAAGGAAATCAACTCTATAAAAAGAAAAAGTTAATAGGAAGAATAAAGTTATACAGTCCATGAGGTAAAAGTAAATTCTATCTGATACAACTCATTCATGATTATATAATTTCTTTGACTTGGGACTTCCCAGGAGATCCAGGTTAAGAATCTGTGCTTCTGTTGCATGGGGAATGAGTTCAATCCCTGATCGGGGAACTAAGATCCCACATGCCTGCAAAGTGTGGCCAAAATCAAATAAGTAAATAAAATAAAATGGAGAAATAGCATCATCTTAAAAAAAAATCTTTGACTAACTTGGCATTAAATGGGAAAAATGCATAGTACCTCACCAGCTCACCAAGTTTTCAGGCAGTGGCAATGATCCAGCAAAGAAAACCACTCCCTTATTCCTCACGCTTGCCAAAAATCCAGTCCTACTGATTTTGAAGAAAGAAACATACATAGGGGTACATGTGAGGAGCCTGGTGGGCTACAGAACATGGGGTCGCAAAGAGTCACATCACGTCGTATGTTTAAAAGTATGCCTGTTCCCAAATGCAGCCACCCTCCATCAGTGCAATTCTGTGGAAAAGTAATAGGAGCTGGCCACGCAGTGAGGGGCAGAGATTAACCTGACAATTATTCTGATCAAAGGCCTTTACACAAAGCTTCCTCATATTTCAGTCAATTCTTTTTCTTAATTCTTAATGTCACTACAAAGCTTGCTTAAAAAAAAAAGAAAAGGAAAGGAAAAATCTTGTTTGAACTGCAAGTTTACATATTTGGTTTGGCTGGTTCTTTTTTTCTTCTTTTTCAATTTTTTTTTTCCCTTAAATGGTCAATGAGCATTGCTAGTTTTCTTCCTGCAAGACTTGGGGTGGGGCTAGGGAGAGGCACAGTCTTTTCCAATGGTGACTCTTGCTCTGGGAAACAGGAAATACACAGCTTTGCACACAACTCTCTCCTCAACACTGGGCATGAGGCCCAATATACAGAAATATTCATTCAACATTTATTGAACACCTAAGCATTAAGCTCTGTCTTAACACATCTTATTCTCTGAGGCTCTACAGCATAAGACACCCACCCTCACAGACCTTATGATCATGCAAAGACCCCAAGGAAATATGTTGTTACGAGAAGGCTTAGTAAATACTATTTTTCAGTTAAAGTGAATCATCTTTCTACCAAATTTTTTGTCCCTTAAATAGGAATTTAGAAATTTTCAATATATTCACCCTAGAGTCAGATGCTGCCTTTCTCAATTATTAGAGTAGAAAGCTTTTACCTTCAGAACATAATTCTAGGTCTCCATATAACAGAACAAATATTAAAATAAAACACTGGAAGTGAAACTACATTAGCTGAGTCTGAGGAGAATAATTAACAAGATGTACTAAAAGTTGTCATTTTCCAACAGAAGAATATCTGAACATCCTACCTATGGCAGTGCTAACTCCAAAATTCAAAAAAAAATTTTTTTAATAAGCAGCCTTGATTTTCAACATTAAAATATAGGAAAGGGCCTTGGCAAGATCCAAGACCCTGAAGGTACCTCTAAGGTACACCTATTAGGAAATAAGTTATTGCTTCTCTATTCCAGGGACCTCCTCAGAGGCATCCTTGCATTTTTAGCTTTCCCATATTCAGATTTAGATATTCCCTCCATTCCAACATCTTCAGAAATTCTTCCTAGGTTTGCCATATAATTAGGCAGCTCTAATTTTTGGATAGCTGTACTAAATTATTATACTACTATGGTACTTAGAATACTACTTTATGCCTGATATGACCTCAACCACATATAATTGTATTGATTATTTTTAAAACTTTTATATACACAATATAAGAATTAACAACAAGTAAAAGGCCAACGATACATACACAAACCTTCTTTTCAAACTTTAACATTTACAACAATAAACTTGAAAGTACTGGTTCTCCTTTTATTACCTATTATGGTATAAAGAGCAAACATGACTCAGTGATGCCAAAACCCACTGCCCAAGATTCTGAGGAAAACTAATCAACAAGATATTTCCAAAAGAACTCACCAGCGCAAAAATTCCACTCAGCCCTTTGATGAAGGGGTGCTACGAGGAGACAGGGCTGATGACAGTGAGCGCAAAATACTAGGATACTGAGGACCTGGACCCAAACACACGAACACTCTGAAGATAAATCCACTTGGCAAAAACCACCACAATATTGTAAAGTAATTAGCTTCCAATTAAAATAAATACGTTTTTAAAAAATAAATAAAATTTGAAGGGATTCAATCCCAGTTATTTTCTGGTTAATTGAGAAACAAGCCTTAATTGGTTTCCTCAAATACTATAATCTACTTCAATACATACCTGGGAACAAGAAGAGATATCTTTAAAATTCTTCTCAAGCACAACTGATTTAGTGTCCGGACTGATAAGGTTAATCTCAAACCGCCCAACCTTAAAAATAAAGCATTCCAATTAATTTCAACTTACCAAGAAGCTAATATCTTAGTTTACAATTAAATATTTGACTAATAATACAGATTCAAATACTCTATACAAGATATATGGGCTTCCCTGGTAGCTCAGCTGGTAAAGAATCCGCCTACAATGCAGGAGACCCCGGTTTGATTCCTGTGTCAGGAAGATCCAGTGGAGAAGGGATAGGCTACCCACTCCAGTATTTTGGGGCTTCCCTTGTGGCTCAGTTGGTAAAGCATCCACCCGCAATGCAGGAGACCTGGGTTGGATCCCTGGGTTGGGAAGAGCCCCTGGAGAAGGGAAAGACTACCCACTCCAGTATTCTGGCCTGGAGAATACCATGGACTGTATAGGAATATACAGTGTCAATACCTAACCCCATCAAATTTACAACCTCAGTTATCAATCGTCTGAAAACAATTCTTCCTTTCATCTAGAAATCATGAAATAAGCTGCTCTTAATTTAAAAGAAACCATTTTTTTCCAAATTAGAAATTATTGTCTTTTCAAAAAAAAAAAGCAACCTTTATAATTTAAAATCTTACTTTCTCACAAAGGATCAACAGAAAGATATACTTTCAATTGGGCAGATAAATTTTTTTTTAGTTTTTTAAATAAATAACCATTTAGAAAAAAATTAACAACATGGACTCTGGCTAGCTAAGAAAAAGAACAAATCAAGAGAGGAAACTCAGGGGACTTTCCCGGTGGTCCAATGGTTAAGACTTCAACTTCTAAGGCAGAGGATGCTGGTTTGCTCCCTGTTTGGGGAACTAAGATACCACACGCCTTGCGGCCAGAAAGCCAAAACATAAAACAGAAGGAATACTGTAACAAATTCAATAAAAACTTTAAAAATCATTCACATAAAAAAAATCTTAAAAAAAAAAAGAGAAGAAACTCAGTTAATGTATTACCAAAGAAAAGACTATAGACACTGTAATCACATGCCTCGAGTTACCAAGAACAAAACAGAACAAAACAACCATGAACTTCTGATAAAGCAAATATTACATCCTGGGACTATTTACCAAGGTACACAGTGCAATTTCCTTCTTAAGGACTCTTTGCAATGGGACAAAAGGACCGTCACTCCTTTTTTCAAGAAAACTCAAATCTGAGGAAAACTCTAATCCTCAAAGCTGAGGATTAATTAAAGAATCTCTACAGGGCATTGTTAGGAATTCAGTTCTTTCAAGTGGAATTGGACACTTTCTATACCCTGTACAACTTCAAAAACTACTTTTTAGAATTAAGAATTGTGTTTTACACCTATAATACAACCTGCACCCAATGATTTTAACAACTGATCCAATAAATTATCAGGCCTACGATGTTTCCTAAACCTCTCCTTTGTATGAGAGTAAATTGGTGTATCCTCATCTGAAGATACAACCATGAGTCTCTGGACTTTTCTTCTCTCTAGAAACTTCTCTCTCCTTCAAGAAGATTCACACTCTCCCAGACTCACATCTTTAAACCCTTCTGACTTTCTGCAGTCATTAAAAAATAATAATAATAAATAGCAACATTTACTGAAGAACCACGTGTGTGCTGAGTCATGTCCAACTCTTTGCCACACCACGGACTGTAGCCTGCCAGGCTCCTCTGTCCATGGGATTTCCAGGCATGAATACTGGAGGGGGTTGCCATTTTCTACTCCAGGGAATCTTCCCACCCAAGGATTGAACCTGCATCTCCTGTGTTTCCTGCACTGACAGGAGGATTCTTTACCACTGAGCACCCTGGGAGGCCCTAGTGAAGAATCAACCTAAGGCAAACGCTGGTGATGCTAAGATGGCATGCGTGCTAAATTGCTTCAGTAGTTACCAACTCTTTGAGACCCTATGGACCGTAGCCTGCCAGGCTCCTCTGTCCATGGGATTCTCCAGGCAAAAATCCCGGAGTGGGTTGCCATGTGCTCCTCCAGGAGATCTACCCCACTCGGGGATGGTACCCCGTCTCTTAGGTCTCCATTGGCAGGCGGGTTGGGTTTTTTTGTTTTGTTTTTTTACCACTAGCGCCATCTGGGTAATCTCTGCTAATTTCCCCAACCAACTTTCCCTGATGCTCCTTAAAGTGCTTCTCCCTCTTTCCCTCCCTGCCCTGCTCCCTTTTCTCTTACATTCCCCTTCACTACTGTCCTTCGCTCTTTCTCCAACCTGCCTTCTCTGCTGCCTGGGGGACATGACAGAAAAGTTGGATACTTCCAGATTGAGGACCAGGGAGAAGCTGGCCGCTGGGCTGCTTCCGGCTATAGCAAAGGATGGGGAAACACCGGGAGAGCCGCCGGCCAGGACAGCACCTGAAACAGCATGGTTCTGTTCTTCTCCGAGTCCGAGGGCTGCACGTGGCTGGGCGCGCTGGCATGCCTCCGCCGCGGCTGCGGCTTCTGGCTGTTCTCGTGAACTTTCCTTTGCAGGACCCCCGTGACGCTGCTGCACCGAGACCGGAACTCCTGCTGTTCATCGAAGCCCGAATCTTCCAAAATCCTCTCAGGGAAGCAGACTCGCGAGCTAGATGGCCCAGGCTGGCTGGGCGCGGCAGGGAAGACCGGGTGGGTGTCGGCAACGCCATCCCCTTCCTCCGACAGAACGTCGACGGGGCAGGCCGGCGTTCGGGCCTCGGATCCCGCCTGGTCTTCGCCCGAGTCCCCTGCGCGCGGCTCGCTCTGGAGCCGCAAGCGCTGCTGCTCGTGCAGGCTGAACTTCTCGATGCAGTCGTCGATGAGGCTGGACGGCGCCTTCTTGTGGGTCACGGTCACCCTGCCACAGTACAGGACCTCGAACTTCTGAGAGTTGTAAAAGGCGTCCTCGTTGTCTTTGCTGGGTTTTGCATCCTCTTTCATGGCAGCTTTCGATAACTGCCTTATGCTGCTGATAACATCAGGAACCTGGAAGAGAATTCAGAACAATTATTATTATCACACGCAATGCATTCTCATGGTAAGTGATAAAATACTGAAAGTAATAGACCCTACATAAGATAAAGTATGGGCTTCCCTGGTGGCTCAGTCAGTAAAGAATCTGCCTGCAATGCGGGACACCTGGGTTCGATTCCTGGGTTGGGAAGATCCCCTGGAGGAGGAAATGGCAACCCACTCCAGTATTCTTGCCTGGAGAATCCCCATGGAGAAAGGAGCCTGATGGGCTACAGTTCATGGGGTCACAAAGAGTCGGTCATGACTGATCGGCTAAGCACACAAGACAAAGCATAAACTTAAATTACACTATCGGATAT
Source organism: Bison bison bison (assembly GCF_000754665.1). Lineage (NCBI taxonomy): Eukaryota > Metazoa > Chordata > Mammalia > Artiodactyla > Bovidae > Bison > Bison bison. The sequence continues at coordinate 2,295,376 of NW_011494700.1, forward strand.
AAGTAATATAAAGATGAGACTGAAAATTTTTATCACTTTTATAATTTCCCCTTTTAAATGTATTCATTTCCCCAAAACAAAGCCATGAGACTCTACAAGTGGCTAAACCTTTAATAAATTACTACAATGTACCCTTTGAGTACTTCTAAAAGGTATTATTATCACTGTTTCAATGGACATGAACTTGGGCAAACTCCAGGAGATGGTGAGGGACAGACAGGCCTGGCTTGCTGCAGTACATGGGCTCGCAGTGTCAGACACGACTTGGCGACTGAACAACAACATAAAGGTATTATAAGGGAACAAAAGGTTAAAATTAAATTTAAAAAATAAAGTGTAACATGGTTAAAGTACCAACCACCACTGAGATAAACTAATTATTATGAGCTTCAGCTGAAAGGAATGGAAGTTTCAACAATAAGACTAAAATTAACTTTCTGAATGAAGAGATTAAAATGCAGACACCCCTCACCAGCATTAGCCATCAGAGAAAATGCACATTTAAACCACAGAAAGATACTATCTATTACACACCTATTAGAATGGCTAAAATCAAAAAGACCAAGTACCGACTAGAATATGGAGCAATTGGAACACCCGTACGTTGTGTGCAGGAATGTAAAATGGCATGAGCACCTCGGGAATTTGGCAGTTGCTTAGAAATTAGATAGATCGATCTCACACTCCTAGATATTTAAGTGAAAGCCCTGAAAATATATGTTCATAGAAAGCCTTGTTCACAAATATTAACAGATGCCTTTGTCACAACATTCCCAAACTCAAAATGACTCAAATATTCATCAACAAGTGAATGATCACTAATTGTTAAGGAAATGTAAAGCAAAACACAATGAAATATCAGCTTATACCTGATAGAAAGATAATTGCCAAAAAGATAAATGATACCAAGTGCTGGGGAGTACATGGAAAAAAGGAAACCCTTGAGCACTGTTGGTAGGAATGTAAATCAGTGCAGTCACAATGGAAAACAGTACAGAGATTCCTAAAATATTAAAAATGGAACTATCATATGATCCAGCAATTCCACTTCTGTGTATTTTTCAAAAGAAACAAAATTACTCTCTCAAAAAGATATCTACACCTTCATGTTCATCACAGAATTATTCACAACAGTAAAGACATGGAAACAACCTAAGTTAACCTAGTGAAAGTGAGTGAAAGTTGCTCAGTTGTGTCTGACTCCTTGTGACCCCATGGACTATACAGGCCAGAATACTGGAGTGGGTAGCCGTTCCCTTCTCCAAGAGATCATCCCAACCCAGGGATAAAACCCAGGTCTTCTGCATTGCAGGCGGATTCTTTACCAGCTGAGCCACAAGGGAAGCCCAAGAATACTAGAGTGGGTAGCCTTTAAATAAATATATATATATATATATATATATTACTATATGACTTGAACAAGAAGCTAAGTCACTCATCAAATATTGTTTAAATAGCTATGATTTTTTAAAGATCTAAGATGAACAAAATATTTGGGGATATGAAAACAAATAGAAAGTTCAATAGAAACTTGAAAATATAAAGTACAAACTTCCAGTGACAAGAAAAGTAAGTTCTTGGCATATTCTGTACAGCATGGTGACTAGAGTTAATAATACCATATTGTATATTGAAAGTTGCTAAGAGAGTAGATCTTAAACGTTCTTCTCACAAGAAAAAAAAAAATCTGTAACCATTTGAGGTGAGTGGTGTTAACTAAGCTTATGTTAATCATTTTGCAATATATACTGTATCAAATCATTATGTTGTTCCCCTTGACCTAAATACAATGCTGTATGTCAATTATATTGCAATAAAACTGACAGGAAAACAGTGAACAGATAAACTAAAGGTGGTACCGTTGCTGATCGTCACTCTGTCGTGTCTGATTTTTTTTCGACCCCATCGACTGTAGCCCGCCAGGCTCCTCTGTCCATGGGACTTCTCAAGCAGGAATACTGGGATGGATTGCCATTTCCTTCTCCAGAGGATCTTCCCAACCCAAGGATGGAATCTACTTCTCCTGTATTGACAGGCCAATTCTTTATCACTGAGCTAATTGAATTGAACTGAATTCAAAGTCGTTCAGTCAGACTCTGTGTGACCCCATGAACTGACTACACAGTCCATGGAATTCTCCAGGCCAGAATCCTGAAGGAGGTAGCCTTTCCCTTCTCCAGGGGATCTTCCCAATCCAGGGATCGAACCCAGGTCAATCCACATTGCAGGTGGATTCTTTACCAGCTGAGCCACCAGGGAAGCCCAAAAGTGGTACATTCACATAAAATGGAATACAACTCATTATCTCCTGTCTGGTTTTCTGCAACAGCCTTTTAACGGGTATCCCTTGGCCCCTTTAACGTACTCTCAAAAGTAAAAAGAATCCTTCTTAAACGTGTCATGGTGCTCATCTGCAAATCCTCCAAGCTCCCCATTTCTTGAGTAAAAGACAAAATCCTTACATTGTCCTCCAGGGCCCTCCCAGCTCTCTCCCTCACTGGTGTCCTGGCTACTCTTTGGACATGCCAGGCACACTCTTCCCTGAAGGTCTCTGAACTCCAAGCTCCTCCCCTAGATAACTGGACAGTTCACTCCTCACCTCCTTTAAATTCATGCTCTAGTGTCACCTCGAGGTGGCATCTGTCCCCTACCCCAAAAGACACACATACATGCTCTGACAGCCAGCATTCCCCTGGAATTCCACCCCCTCTCCCACATTTTATTACTCTCTATAGCACTTACCCCTTTGAACATTCTATGTAATTGATTTGCTAGAATGTAAGCCCTTAGGTTTCAGTGTGTCTGCCCTCTGATGTCCTCTTGCAACACCTACCGTCTTACTTGGGTTTCTCTTACCTTGGACGGAACTAAAAAGCCTCTTGATGAAGGTGAAAGAGGAAAGTGAAAAAGTTGGCTTAAAACTCAACATTCAGAAAACAAAGATCATGACATCTGGTCCCATCACTTCATGGGAAATAGATGGGGAAACAGTGGAAACAGTGTCAGACTTTATTTTGGGGGGCTCCAAAATCACTGCAGATGGTGACTGCAGCCATGAAATTAAAAGACGCTTAATCCTTGGAAGGAAAGTTATGACCAACCTAGATAGCATATTCAAAAGCAGAAACATTACTTTGCCAACAAAGGTTCGTCTAGTCAAGGCTATGGTTTTTCCTGTGGTCACGTATGGATGTGAGAGTTGGACTGTGAAGAAAGCCGAGTGCTGAACAATTGATGCTTTTGAACTGTGGTGTTGGAGAAGACTCTTGAGAGTCCCTTGGACTGCAAGGAGATCCAACCAGTCCATTCTGAAGGAGATCAGCCCTGGG
>NW_011494700.1:2298804-2357362 GCF_000754665.1 Bison bison bison
CTTTGGAAGGAATGATGCTAAAGCTGAAACTCCAGTACTTTGGCCACCTCATGCAAAGAGTTGACTCACTGGAAAAGACTCTGATGCTGGGAGGGATTGGGGGCAAGAGGAGAAGGGGACGACAGAGGATGAGATGGCTGGATGGCATCACTGACTCGATAGACGTGAGTCTGAGTGAACTCCGGGAGTTGGTGATGGACAGGGAGGCCTGGCATGCTATGATTCATGGGGTCGCAAAGAGTCGGACACGACTAAGCGACTGAACTGAACTGAACTGAAGCCCTTAGGAGGGTGGTGATTTCTGGGGTTTTTCCCACATTTTTCCTTGTATCCCCATAGCCTAGAATAAGTTCGAGTATAAAGTAGATCCTCAGTATGTGGACTTAGGAAAGGGGAAACCTTTTCTGGTAATTTTTACCTTTGGGAAACAGATCATTTTATATGCAGGGTTGCTTCACCTTCAGACATATATGGTATTTATTTAAATCTACCAGCAACCATTCTAAAACCAGAATTTCTCCTTTTTTCACATAATTATTCGGGATATATGGCTAGAGTTTTCACAGTTTAAAATTACAAGACTTTCCATTTGCTAGCAGAATATTTCCTGGGAAAGAATAAAGTCCAAATGCTATAGTTTCAGTGACTCACCCTGAACAACTGACATATCTCCAGGGAAGTCAGATGCTTTGTACTAACATATGATCAGCAACCTTAGCCCTCTCTCATTTTCTTTTTGTTTTAGTATCTGACAAGGGCCGGAGACTGACCTAGACATTCAACCCTGTAGAATGTCTATACAGTGACTCTAGTGGGTTAGGCAAAACCCCTCCTTCCTCACTAACCATAGTTTATCTAATACTTTTCATCTGATTTTGCAACTCTAGTGCAATTAAATTTCCAAAGTCTCTCTGTGGAGTGCAGAATAAGAAAAATATTATCTGTAGGATGTTTTTGAATCTGCAGAATTTTTATCTTGTGACAAATATTTTACTGATGATTAGAGTTATATCCTATCACTGAGACTGAAAATATAGTCAGTTCAACATTAGTTGTATCAGTTCCTCAATATTATATGTTTGTTCTTTTTCTCTACTATTATATTGAGAGATATTATGTGAAGAACTGATTAGTGCTTGAATTTCTATAGTCCCACAGGACACTTCCCCGTGACCACAAGTAAAAGCTCAACATCTAAATATAATCCAGTTAATAACTCAGCTGATAGAAGCAAAGCTTATCACTTTGACTAAGCTGAGTAAGTAATTTAATCCTCCAATAATTTGAATTATTAATTGCACCATAAGACATAGATTCTAATATCCTTTAATATCCTCTCTGAGGTCAGGACTAAATGCAGCTTTCAATGACCTGGGCTGCAAAGAGGCTCCAGCTATGAAACTGATCTAACAGCATTCCACTCTATTTTTTCTTCTAAGTGTAATCACACATGTAAGTTAATATTATACAGCCCCTGCCTACACAGTTGAGCTTCTCTAGTGGCTCAGAGGGTAAAGTGTCTGCCTGCAGTGCAGGTAAACCTGGGTTCAATCCCTGGGTCAGGAAGACCCTCTGGAGAAGGAAAGACCCTCTGGAGATTGTGCCTACACAATCAGCACCCATACCAAAGGGACACACTGATAAAGCAAGGACAGTAAAATGTCTTTGGTGAGAAAAAGAGTTATTAGAGGACCACAAAAACTTTCTGCTGAGACATTTATTTAAGAGATCAATCAGAAGCAACACAAGAGAAAAAAATCTCTATCCAGTACTTGCACATACACAAGGCATTTTGGGAAAACAGTATTATTCTATGTTGCATGAGTGCTCAGTCATGTCCAACTCTTTGTGACTCTGTGGACTGTAGCCTGCCAGGATCCTCTGTCCATGGACTTTTTCAGGCAAGAATACTGGAGTAGGTTGCCATTTCCTTCCCCAAGGGATCTTCCTGACCCAGGGATTGAACTGGTGTCTCCTGCATTAGCAGGAAGATTTTTTTATCACTGGGTGTTAACTGACATATATTTAGATTTATATGTGCTTTTGAATGAATTTGACTCCTTGCATGTATTGCATCTTACAACATCTCTTTTTCTCTCTAATATTATACTGTAAGCCCTTAAGTGAAAGACTGAGTTGGGATGACTTTGTGTCTTAACTAGAGTTTTTTTCCATGTGACCACTGGGAGAGAATTTCGTGCTCAGAAGAAACTGATTGACAGCTGTCAGCAAACAGAAGTATACAAATAGTGAACAACTACCAAGAACCCTGATGAAAGTTCTCCAGGACTGAGATAGGTTTAGCAAATTCCTGTTGCTAATTCATGAGAAACCTGGCACTCCCTAAAATGAAGAGCTGACGCTTTCTACTCTCCTCAGTGCTCGCTCCAGCTAGGAAGTGAATGTGTGTGGCAGGAATGTCTCCAGATGCTGAGACTTCATTAAAAAAATAACTCTAGTTATTCTTACTCTTGTCATGGACACACCACTGCTCAGAATCTGCCTACATGTCACAGAGTCTGATGCAGATTCAATGCCAATTCAAGACGAAAGTTTTATTCTATGGCAGCACATAATTTTAACACACAAATACAATATTAAAAAGGGAATTAATAATCCCTCTACTCAGGAATTAAAAGATTTATGGGCTTCCCTGGTGGTTCAGATGATAAAGAATCTTCTGTAATGCAAAAGACCCAGGTTCAATCCCAGGGTCAGGAAGATCCCTTAGAGAAGGGAATGGCTACCCACTCCGGTATTCTTACCCTGAGAATTCTATGATCAGAGGAGCCTGTCAGGCTACTGTCCACAGGGTTGCAAAGAGTCTGATGCAGATTCAGTGCCAATTCAAGGCAAAAGTTTTATTGTATGGCAGCGCACAATAACAATATTTTTAAAAGAATGAATAATCGCTCTACCCAGGAATTAAGAGATTTATACTCTACCCCAGATCTGCCAGGAATTTGTGTCATTCTGCACCTGAATTTCCTCCCTAGTAAAATGGAAGACTAGATAGATGCTCATTAAGATCTCATCTAAATCCAGGTTTCTACGAGCTCATTTCTACATTGATGCCAATATAGGAACAAAATAATATACATTAAAAGGAGATGGAAAATCATCTCTGTCATTAAGCCAGAAATATTGCAAGTTATTGACATTATTCATTTCCATTAACATACAATAACCAGTTCAACAGATGATAAAATAAATTGGGCTTTATTCAAATGCCTCATGACATTTAGAAAAAGCACGGTGCCACCTTTAGCCAGTGTTTTGTCCTTACACTTTCAGGGATCTCATTTTGATGTATGGCAAAACCATCACAATACTGTAATTATCCTCAATTAAAATAAATTAATTAAAAAAAGAAAATAAATTTATTAAAAGTATAATTTCTAAGAGAAAAAAAAGGATATAAGCTCAAATATCAAAATTCAGACATTAAAGCGATTCCTCACTCTGGAGAAAAAAAATTGCCCCTAGGTCCCTGGATGTCAGACTGTTGTTTCTCATTAATTAATTACCATAATTAGTTATTACACTCCAAGAAATCCAATGGTATTGTAAAAATAACTCTCCACTTAATTTCAAAATAAAATAAATTCTACAGCCACCCCATGCTGATGTCTAAAGGCCTAAGCAAACCCAGGGGTGGAAAAATTATCAGGATGCTGAAAAACACAAAGGAAAAGATACCTTTGGTCAGGAAGCCAGCAGAAAATTGGAGCAGTTCTCCAAGAGCTGTGAATATGCCAAACTGATATAATCCTCAGTAGTAGCACTCTGTCACACTTAAGAAGTTCTCTTTCATTCTAGATAAGCCAGCAGTAATTTTGCTGTATTTGTTCAAGTCCACGTTATCACTGTGCAGCCAATTATAAAACTTCCCAGGAATAACCGTTATTGCTTCAAAAGTAAAGTATTTCCTGACTGTACAGTCAGGAAACACACTGATTGTTCAGGGCTAAAGAATAGACTCTCTTAGCTTTCTTTAAAAAGAAGCATTTTAAATTTGAACACCATTGTCTTTCTTATGCTATTTAAATAAGCGTAAGTGTCCAAGGCTTTTAAATTATGAAAGTAGGAGAAAATTAATCTACAATGTCTTCTTTCCTCATAGAATTCACTGATAAACAGATGAACTTCAGCAAACATTTAAAAAGTGGATACAAATATGAAATGAAAATAAGCTTCTTAAAGTAAAAAAATATTCAAAGTAAAGAAAATAACTGGGTAAATTCTTTCACAACTAAAATGATCTTTGCTGCTTGATTCATTATTAATCTTTTTATAATAATTATAGTAGGCACAGCAAGATTTTGGTCGGCACAAAAAGAGGTGTGTGCTAAGTTTCTTCAGTCATATCTGACTCTTTACGACCCCATGGACTGTAGCCCACCAGACTCCTCTGTCCGTGAAATTCTGCAGGCAAGAATACTAGAGTGGGTTACCATTCCCCTCCTCAGGGGATCTGCCCGATCCAGGAATTGAACCCATGTCTCTCCTGTATTGGCAGGCGGGTTCTTTACCTTGAGCACCACATGGGAAGCCCTCACAAAAAATAGGGGAAGGGTATTTAAGAAAAGATGAGGAAGAATACTAGGAAGCATTTCAAGTAAACTGCAAAAACCTGACAAATGAGAAGAACTGATCATTTAAACTAGTCCCAGTCAAAGAGAGACAGTAAGGAAAAGAAAATGTATTTGCTTTGAAACTAGTATATGCCATTAGGAAACAGGTAGATTTCCTTTCTAATTCTGTTTTACTTAAGAAACTATTAAGATTAGTTCAGCATTTTAAGAAAAGACTAATTTGGTCATTAAATATTATAATTTCTGTTTGGCTTTTAAAACTTCATCTTCGACCAATGGAAAGTAATTTTGGAAGCTATATATGTGCCCTGAAATAGCTTACTTACATCAAGGGGAAAAAAATCACCATTATTGAAGAACCCATGAAGATGTTCCAGCTCCAGTTACTTGGGAAGCCGCCTCAGTCTGTGTTATCATTCTTAAGGTGAGGGTGTCTGATAATCTCACTAAGAAATAAAATTGATTTTTAAACCATTTTAACTTTTACCCAAAAGTATTTCAGTGATTCTTTGTATTTGGTTAAATATATGTTATTATTCTATGGTAAATTTGGCACAGTAAAAAAAGTATCTGATTATCACTAGGTCTAGAATCAAAATTGAATAGAAAAATGCAGTGATTTTAAAATCACAGAATTTTAAACTTAAAGGGTCCCTTATGGGATCACCAGTCCCTACTATCTTGTTTTACAGATGTGGAAACAAACGGTTTACATTAAAAGTTAAACCAAGAAAGAAGAAAATAATGAGATTACAAGTAGAGAGACTCTTTGGAGCCAAAGAAAGCAAGAATATCTCTACCATTTACACAGCAGTCAGACAAGTTGCTTGAATTGGAATCTTGGGCTTCAGCCAAGGCAGTTTCCTCTCAGACTAGACTTTGGTTCTTAGATATTCTCAGTTCCTTTGCTCCAAATGAATTTTTGGCTCACCTCTTCTCTGCTTCTTTCCTGGCGGCCTCTGCATTAGCTCAAGCATCAGAGACAGAAAGTCCTTAAACTTCCTACCAAGGGCTGCCCTTCCATTCTGCCTCACTGCATATCTTTGATTCCTTCCCCAAAAGATATGACTTATGCCTCTATGACCATTCAAAATTTGAATAAGTGATCAGATGTAAAATAAATAAGAGTAACTTACAGGAAATCCAAGGACTCATGTTTTATATAGATATATTTTTAATTTATTTTTAATTGAAGGATAATTAACAATATTGTGTTGGTTTCTGCCGTACACCAACATGAATTAGCCATGCTGCTGCTGCTGCTAAGTTGCTTTAGTCATGTCCGACTCTGTGCAACCCCATAGATGGCAGCCCACCAGGCTCCGCCATCCCTGGGATTCTCCAGGCAAGAATACTGGAGTGGGTTGCCATTTCCTTCTCCATGAATCAGCCATAGGTGTATATGTATATGTCCCCTCCCTCTTGAACCTCCCTCCTACCTCCCACCCCGTCCCACCACTCTAGGTTGTCACAGAGCACCAGTTTGAGCTCCCTGCAGGGACTCATGATTTTTATTAAGAGAATGGAATATCCTTAGTAGTGGCTGACTTTAGGGAAATAAGACAGGGAATAAATAAACAGGGAAATAAGACAGAAGATGGGATGGGTGAGAAGTTAGATGGCAAAGGATAGACAAGGACAGTCCTTTTCAAATTCCATTTCAAAAACATCACTCTTTTAAAAGTAGATTAGTCTGTAGCACAGCATATTAGAAAAGCACATAACACGCAGTTAAGAGGTCTAGCGTTTAAAGCTCATTGCAGTAGCTATGACTGTCTGTAGAAAAGATGCCATATCTTTCATAGTCTCTTGGTTTTTCATCTGCAAAATGAGAATCGCAATGTTTATTTCAAAGGTAAACTAGGGAAATTAAACTAAATGTGCAAAGTGCCTGACACAGTGCTGAGACAATGAAAGCATTCAACAATGTTTAATTAAATCTAACCTGTAAGTCTGACATGTGCTGTGCAAGGAGATGGAGGAAGTGAGAAGCTGCTGATTAAAAAAAAAAATCCCTTTATGAAAGTTAAATTGTAGTAGGGGGTATAGAATGAATAAATGAATCATAAAGGATCTGAGATAGTGAAAATTGCCAATGAGAAAAATAATGCAAGGAAAAGGGTACAGAAAATTTGGAGGAGACATCAGAATAGTTGCAATTTTAAAGAAAAGAATCTATATAACACATTTGAGTAAAAAGCTGAAGTCAGCAAGAAGGTGAGCCTTACAGGTATCTGGGGGAGGAATATTCCAGGCAGATAGAACACCAGGTACGAAGGCCATGAAGCAGAGATTCATCTGGTGTGTTCAGGGAAGAGTGAGGAGTCAATGTGGCTGGATGTGAGTGAGAGAGCAGAAGATTATTGGCGGCCCTTGTGGGGAGCAGGGGGCATCTACATCCTGCAGGGCCTTGAAAGGACTTTGGCTTTGACCCCTTGGTGAGACAGAAAGCCATTGCAGAGTGCTGAGTTACATGTTTAAAGAATCCCTTTGCCTGACTCAGATGATAAAGAATCCACCTGCCAATGCAGGAGACCGGGGTATGATCCCTGGGTCAGAAAGATCCCCTGGAGAAAAGAATGGCAACCATCTCCAGTATTCTTGCTTGGAGAATTTCATGGACAGAGGAGCCTGGTGGGCTACAGAGTCAGACATGACTGAGAGATTAACACTTTTTTATTTTTTTGCCTGTTGTATGGAGAATAGATGGCAAGGATGCAGGGGGTGCAGAAGCCTACCATTCTCAGGGTGAGCCAGGGGTGGTTCACACAAGAGCAACAGCAAGGGAAGGTGTAAGAAGGTACAGGCTTCTAAAGATCATTTTAAAGCCATGGTCTACATGATCTGTTGATGGATCTAAAATGGACTATAAAAGAAGAGGAGGCATGAATGAACTTTATGGGTTTTGGCCAGAGGACTTTGAAAAATGGAGCTGCCGTGAAACAGGATGAGGGATGGGGGTGGCTTAAGAAGTAGGAGCTTCATTTTGGATTGTTAATTTTGGAAAAGCTTACAGACATCCAAGGGGTGATGTCAGTAGGCAGTTAAGTATACATGTCTAGAGCTCAGGGGTGTGGACAGAACTGAGAAAGAAAAACTGGAATGCATATCAATGGCATTTGAAGCCATGAGATTAGAGGAGTTAATCAAAAAAGTGAGCACAGATGACACAGAGAGACAGAGCAAGAGGGAGAGATTAGAGATGAGCTAGACACAAAGAGAAATATCTCCAGGAACCAAGCCGTTTGATGCACAATGCCTATAGTTTGGGAGATGGAGAAACATACTGCTGCTACTGCTAAATCACTTCAGTCGTGTCCGACTCTGTGTGACCCCATAGATGGAAGCCCACCAGGCTCCACCATCCCTGGGATTCTCCAGGCAAGAACACTAGAGTGGGTTGCCATTTCCTTCTCCAGTGCATGAAAGTGAAAAGTGAAAGTGAAGTCGCTCAGTCGTGCCCAACTCTTAGCGACCCCATGGACTGCAGCCTACCAGGCTCCTCTGTCCATGGGATTTTCCAGGCTAGAGTACTGGAGTGGGGTGCCATAAGGAAAATACAGCAAGAGCCTAGGGTAAAACCAGAAAAGAATGGTAATCAGAAGCCAAGTAGGAGAAGTTTCCCAGAAAGTAGTAAGCACTAGGAGATCATTGGTGATTTTGACAAGAAAAGTTTTGGTGAGGCTTAGGGCAAAAGCCTTCCTGGAGTAGGTTCAAAAGAAAATTTCAGGAACAAAATCCAAACATTAGGTACAGGCAACCTTTTAGGGATGTAGCTGGAGGTACAAGTGAGTCAAAAGAGGATTCTCTTATAGATGGGAGAAATGACAATTTTTAATACAGAATCCAGTGTGTGTTAGTTACTCAGTCACATCCAACTCTTTGAGATCCCATGAACTGTAGCCCACCAGGCCCCTCTGTCCATGGGACTCTCCAGGCAAGAATACTGGAGTGGTTAGCCATTCCCTTCTCCAGGGGATCTTCCCGACCCAGGGACTGAACCTGGGTCTCTTGCATTGGCAGGCAGATTCTTTAGTGTCTGAGCCACGAGGGAAGCCTTTAGTTTTCAATAGTGAAGTAGAAATGGATGATGTGGAGAATGAGAGTAGAATTGCTAGCAACATCTTTAAGTAGGCAAGAGGGGACTGAATCTAGGGAATCAGTGGAAGAATTTGAACTGACCCAAGGAATGGATAGTTCATCTCAAAAGGTGCAGATAGAGGAAGATATAGAGGTCAGAGTTTGGAGAATTTCACCTCTGAATGCTTTAATTTCTTAGGAAAATTGAAAGCATGATCATCAGCTGAGGTAAGGAGGGGAAGAAGATCAAATAAGTATTGATCAGTAATCATTTAATTCAAGGCTTACTGTGGGCAAAACTGTGAAGTGATGTTATCTTTAGAACTCTCAGGCTACACTTTCTGTATTGTGATGATGTAGAAACGTGACTCCTACAACTCTTTCATGGAGAAATTTGCATTTAACTGAAGGTTTAACTTGAGAACTCAAGTATCTTAGATGAAATTCAGGAATCAACCAGAAATTAGAAGACAGGGTTTTGCACCCTGAAGTGAAATAATACAGGTAAACTATTTTTTCTGCCCAGGATGAGATGGGGAGCTAACCCATACAAGTAATAGTTATATAAAAACAGGGGGCTTCCCAGGTGACTCAGCGGTAAAGAATTCACCTGCCAGTGCAGGAGATGCATATTTGATCCCCGGGTTGGGAAGATCCCCTGGAGGAGGAAATAGCAACCCGTTCCAAAATTCTTGCCTGGAAAACCCCAGGACAGAGGATCCCAGCGGGCTACAGTCCGTGTCTGACTCCAAAGAGTTAGACATGACTGAAGCAGCTGAGCAGGCATGTATGCATGTATAAGAAATAAATTTTGGAAAAGGTTTGCATGTGGAAGGGGAAAAAAGTGTCCTGTACCTTACCAAAATAAGAATAACACAGTGTGAATATAGAATATTTGTATCACTTGTGAAAAGTAACTTTATATTTCTTTTTTCCAGATATGGATATTTATACAGATACAACCAAAAAGGTGAAGTAAGCACAGGCATCAATGCAAGAAAATCAACCTTATTGCAGCCATGTCATCAAGAAAGTTAATCTTTCATTTTTAAACTGTAGAAAAACAGAATGAGGCATCTAAGAAACAATCCTGAAAAGCTGCTATTTATTTACTTATGCCGGCATTATGAAACCCACTTTCAAATGCAGCATAACCTTCCACCCAATCACAAAACACTTTCAAGGTAAGATGGACCCCCTATGTGTTTATTCAACAGAAGGTTTTCTATTCATCAAATCAGTCCTATTATTTGCTTAATGCTGACACTTTTAAAAATATACAGCTCATAATCAATCAGTCTCTAGCAAGGCTAAGAGATAAGAGAGAGGACACAAATTACTAATATTAGAAATGAAAGAGGGAACAGTACTACAGATCCTATGGAAAATAAAAGCATAATAAGAGAATACTATGAACTACTCCATGACCAGAAATTTGATACCCTAGATGAAAGGTAAAATTTCTTTAAATGACATAATCTGCCAAAACACAGACAAGAATAAATAATCTGAATAGGCCTAAATGGAATAACTAGTTACTAATCTTCTAAAACAGAAAGCACATGGCCCAGATGGATACACTGGTGAATCCTGTCAAACCCTTAAGAAAAAAAAGTGATACCAATTCTCCATAATCTCTTTCAGAAGACAGAAGCAGAGAAAATACTTTCTAACTCATTACCCTAATATCAAAACCAGGCACAGACATCATAAGAAAATTACAAACAATATCTCTCATGAATATAGATGCAAAAATTAACAAAATACTAGCGTAACAAATCCAAAAAAAATGTATAATAAGAATTATACACCAAGTATGTAGGTGGTGCAACATTAAAAAATCAATTAATGTCACATCACATCAACAGACTGAAAAAGAAAATCACATGATCATATCAATAGAAGCAGAAAAAGCATTTGATAAAATCTATCACCCATTCATGGTAAAAACTCTCAGCAAATAAAGAATAGAAGGAAATTTCTTCAACGATCTAGGAAAAAAAACTACAGCTAAGATCATACTTAATGGTAAGAAATTCAAGGCATTTCCATTGAGATCAAGTACATGCAAGGGTGTTCCTCTCACCATTCTTTTCAACATCATATTAGAAGTCCTTGCTAATAGTCAAGAAAAGGAAACTAAAAGTATACAGATTGGAAAGGAAGAAATAATACTGTTCTGAGATGACATGATTGTCTGCAGAATATATGAAATAAAAATTTACCAAAAAAAAACCCTCTTAGAACTAATAAGTGATTATAGCAAGGATACCCAAGGGACTTCCCTGGCATCCAGTGATTGAGACTCAGCAGTTCCACCTTAGGGATGCAAGTTCTATCCCTGGCTGGGGAACTAGGATCCCACAGGCCAGGTGGTACAGTCAAAAAAAAACTTGCATGATACACGGTTAATATAAAAAAGTCAACTGCTTTTCTATATGTGAGCAATGAGCAAGTGAATTTTGAAATTAAAAGCCCAATGTCATTTATATTAAAAACCCAACAATGAATACTTAGGTATAAATCTAACAAAATATGTATAAGATCTATACTAGATTTACAAAACTCTGATGAACATGATCAATGAAAAACTACATAAATGGAGAAATACTCCATATTCATGAGTAGGAAGACTCTCTGTTGCCCAGATATCAACTTGATCTATAAATTCAATGCAATCACAATCAAATCCCAGCAGGTTGGAAAACTTATTTTAAGTTTATATGTAGAGGCAAGCAACTCCGAATAGCTAACACAAAGCGGAAGGAAAAGAACAGAGCAGGAGGACTGGTGCTATCTGGCTTCAAGACTTACTGTAAAGCTATGATAATCAAGACAGTGTGGAACTGGCCAAAGAATAGAAAAACAGATTCATGAAACAGACAGCCCAGAAATAGGTTCACATAAATATAGTCAACTGAACCTTGACAGAGGAGAGAACAACAGAGCAAAGATAGTCTCTTCATCAAATGGTTCTGCAACAACTGGACATCTACATGCCAGAAAAAATTAATCTAGACACAGACCTTACACTGTTTATAAAATTAACTCAAATCTAGAAAACTCAGATGACCTTGGGTAGGGTCATGCTTTTTTAGATACAAAACCAAAGATGCAATCTATGATAAAATTGATAAGGTAGATGTCATTCAAATTAAAACTTCTGCTCTATAAAAGACAGTATCAAGAGAATTGGAAGACAAGACACAGCTTGAGAGAAAACATTTTGCCAAAGACACAGCTGATAAAGTCTTGTTATCCACAATACACAGTTCAGTTCAGTTCGGTCGCTCAGTTGTGTCTGACTCTTTGCGACCCTAAACCGCAGCACGCCAGGCCTCCACGTCCATCACCAACTCCCGGAGTTTACCCAAACTTATGTCCATTGAGTCGGTGATGCCATCCAACCATCTCATCTTCTGTCATCCCCTTCTCCTCCCCACCCTCAATCTTTCCCAGCATCAGGGTCTTTTCAAATGAGTCAGCTCTTCGCATCAGGAGGCCAAAGTATTGGAGTTTCAGCTTCAACATCAGTCCCTCCAATGAACACCCAGGACTGATATCCTTTAGGATGGACTGGTTGGATCTCCTTGCAGTCCAAGGGACTCTCAAGAGCCTTCTCCAACGCCACAGTTCAAAAGCATCAATTCTTTGGTGCTCAGCTTTCTTCATAGTCCAACTCTCACATCCACACATGACTACTGGAAAAACCATAACCTTGACTAGACGGACCTTTGTTGACAATACACAAAGGACTCTTAAAACTCAGCAATAAAAGAAGACCTTAAAACATAAACTAAAGACCTTGACAGACACCTCCCCTCAAAAGATATTCAGATGTCAAATAACCATTATGAAAAGATACTCCATAGCATATGTCATCAGAGAAATACAAATGAAAACGAGATACCACTACACACCTAACTGAATGGCCAAAATCTGGAACACTAACAACACCAAATGCTATGAGGATATGGAGCAAAAGGAACTTTCCATACACTGGTGGTGGGAGTGAAAAATGGTTCACTCACTTTGGAAGATAGTTTGGTGATTTCTTGCAAGACCAAACATACTTTAAAAAAAATAATTTTACTTATTTATTGGCTGTGCTGGGTCTTTGTTGCTGTGCAGGCTTTTCTGTAGCTGCAGCATGCAGGGGCTACTCTCCAGTTGCAAAGTGCTGGCTTCTCGGTGCTGCGGCTTCTCTTGTTGTGGAGCACAGGTTCTAGGCGGGGCGCGGACATCAGGAGTTACAGGTCCTCGGCTCTAGAGCACAGGCTCGATAACTGCGGCACGTGGGCTTAGTTGCTCCAGGGCATGTTGGATCTTCACGGACCAGGGATCGAACCCATGTGTCCTGCATTGGCAGGCAGATTCTTTACCATTGAGCCACCAGGGAAATCCAATATATTGGGTTTCTTTTTACAAGACTAAACATACTCTTACTATACAATCCAGCAACCTTGCTCCTTGGTATTTAGGAATTGAAAACTTATACCAACACAAAAACTGGCACACTGATGTTTTAAGCAAGTGTATTCAAAATTACCAGAACTTGGAAGCAACCAAGATGTCCTTAAGTAGGTGAATGAATAAATAAACTGTTGTACATTCAGACAATGGAATGTTATTCAGGGCTAAAAAGAAATGAGCCATCAGGCTATGAAAAGACATGGAAGAAACTTAAAAGCATATTACTAAGTGAAAGAAGCCAATCTGAAAAGGCTACCTGTTGCATGATTCCAATTATATGATGTTTTAGAAAAGGCAAAGACTATTACTTTGCCAACAAAGGTCCGTCTAGTCAAGGCTATGGTTTTTCCTGTTGTCATGTATGGATGTGAGAGTTGGACTGTGAAGAAAGCCGAGCACTGAAGAATTGATGCTTTTGAACTGTGGTGTTGGAGAAGACTCTTGAGAGTCCCTTGGACTGCAAGGAGATCCAACCAGTCCATTCTGAAGGAGATCAGCCCTGGGTATTCTTTGGAAGGAATGATGCTAAAGCTGAAACTCCAGTACTTTGGCTACCTCCTGCGAAGAGTTGACTCATTGGAAAAGACTCTGATGCTGGGAGGGATTGGGGGCAGGAGGAGAAGGGGACGACAGAGGATGAGATGGCTGGATGGCATCACTGACTCTATGGATGTGAGTTTGAGTGAACTCCGGGAGATGGTGATGGACAGGGAGGCCTGGAGTGCTGTGATTCATGGGTTTGCAAAGAGTCGGACACTAGTGAGCGACTGAAATGAACTGAACTGAACTGATGGGGACAATAAAAAGTTTCAATGGTTGCAGGAATGGAGATAGTGGAGACAAAGCACAGAGAATTTTACAACAGTGAAAATACCCTGTGTGAGACTGTAATGGTGGGTGTGTGTCATTATAAATGTGTCGAAACCCAAAATGTACAACACCAAGAGGAGGCCTAAGGTAAACTAGGGACTTGGGTGACGATGATGTGTCAGTGTAGGCGCAAATGGACAGTTCTGATAAGTGATGCTGACAGTGAGGAGCCTGTGAATGTGGGGAGGCAGGGGCGTACAGGAAATCTCTGGACCTTACATTGCAAATCTTTAAATTGCCCTACAGAAATAAAATCTGTTTTCAAAAAATATAGTTCAACAACATTTGTATTTACTACAACAAACACTAGAGGGAGCTTTCCCACATGAACTAGTTTACCTAAGCAAAAAAAAAAGAAAAAATTTTAAGTTTTTATAATACTGAAAAATACCACTGTTTATGAAATACCATTTATTACCACTGCTCCCATTTTAGTCTTAGAATATTAACCATCGGCTAGTAAATTAACTGGAATTTTAACTGATTAGATAAATTAATAAGTTAATAAACTGAAAAAATTAGAGTATGTCAATATCAACCCTTCAAAACATTTAATCTGTTAGATATTTTCAAAAAGGACATAATAAACCTAATAAAAAAGATATGTCTTGGTTCTTTATCATAACATATGAAAGAACAGTCACCTAAACAAAACGCTAAAACTGGACACTTGATAAGTAGTTTTAACTTATGAAACGTCTGAACTCTTGAGAAGTGAGCTTTTCTGAGCAATGCTGGGTTGTGAAACAGAACGAACTCTGGAAAAGAGGCCAAAGACAAGAGGTTAAACCCAGAGGGACCTGGACAGGACCAGCTCCAGCTGAGATTAGACGATAAAGCTGTAATGTTATCAAAAAGCAAAAAGTGTCATGAGTTTCTCAGAAACCTATTTTTGTCCTGGCCTTCCTTATTACCTCAGATATTTATACCCTACAGCAGTGATGAATGAGCATCTTGCGAAGGAAAATAATCCAACATTCTTGAACTTGTGTTCAGAGGCATCGGTGACTTGTAGACCTTACCGTTAACCCCTAAATGTGCGAATTTCTTCCTTACACAAAGAAGAAAAAGTCCTAGCTGCCTGCTATTCAAGGACAAAAAGGAAAATGTACATTTGCTACTCTCCAAAATTAGGCTGGAAGGAAAGGCAATCACAGGCATCCAGGGGACTTCCCTGGTGGCCCAGTGATTAAGGCTCCCTGCTCCCCATGCAGAGGGCCCAGGTTCCATCCCTGGTCGGGAAACTATGATCCTACATGCTGCACCTGAGTTCACAGACTGCAGCTAAGCCTGTGCACAGCACTGAAGAACCAGCACAGTCAAAAACAGCAAGCAACCAGATCCTGGATCTCTGATCTGACTTGTCCTCTCCGTGGATGAAAGGAAAAGAGTGTCTCCACGTAGGGACTGTGTCTCCGCACAGCGACTATACACCTTGGAATGCTCTCTGTGCTCTCCAGCCCTTCCAGTGGAGGTAAACTCCTGAAAACAGTGTGTCATAAGGCACTCAGAGAAATGAAAAATTAGTACAATAAAATCTTGTATCAAGACTTGCCTTTGGGACCATCATTCCTTCTTTCTCTGTTAAAGACGTGGTGATTGTACCTAGAAAAGTTTCTCACCAGAAAAACAATTTTTTTCAGAGCTGATATAAGCTGTTTAAAGATATGCTTCTTTGTTCAGTAAATATCAAAGATCTCCCCCTTGCCCTTTGTGTGATCTGGCTAAATGATACCAAAGGAAACCATATAATGATTGCTGTTGTTCTGTCGCTAAGTCATGTCTGACTTTTTGTGACCCCCATGGACTGCAGCAGGCCAGGCTTCCCTGTCCTTCACCATCTCCCCACGTTTGCTCAAATTCATGTAATGATTAAGGGGATCCAAACCACTCCAGGTTCCTGTCATCTTTGCAGAAAACAATGAAAACATTGAGTCTTTCAGACCTAGAGAAGGAACACTTTCTGGCTGTGCACCTTACAGGCATCTGACTTAAAATCAGATTAATAAATATAGTACTCCCCAAGCAATAAACCTTAACCTTTGAGGTCTCTGAAATGTCACCAGATCGCTTGAAACCACCTGGATGAGTGTACTGTGACATGACTAGCCTTTACCCAGCAGAAGCACAGTCCTATCCACCCTTGGACATGACCTGTGGACAGATATCTCCTCTCCCCTTCAGAAATCAATCATATGACATGTTACTTTTCAATTAATTGATCTTTCATAAATTTGTTAAGATTTCAAGTAAACATTGGTAACTCAAAGCCTCTACCCCCCAAATTATTTTTACTTACCAGATTTCATGTATGTAAAACATTTAACTGGTAAATTTTAATTCTTTGAAGGAAACCCTCATTTGAGAATTCTAAATAGAAGGTTTGGCACTGAAATATTCTTCATGTTGTAAAGTCTTAGTTTTTTAATACCCCAAATGCATTTTCATATCTATTTCAAAAAGATTAATAGTTACAGCAATGCTTCATGGCTGACATTTTAATCAACTTGACTGCAGATAAAAGAAATTAAAGAAATCTATTTGGTGGCAACTAATAATTAGCCTGTATACTGTGATAAGTGGCCAGAATTGTTTTTCATTAAAATTTTCCATGGGATCTACCTGTGTTATATCTTGCAAAAATTCACAACGTCAAAGTCAGAAAGCAAACTCAAAGCAAACTAGCAGTCCTCATACTAGCAGTCCTCATTTTTCATACATGTGACGGCTTTTAAGAAAGAATAAGATGATTCTTATCACTTATCAGCTGAAATAGGCACTGTTTTATCTAAATAGCACCCACCTCAATTTAGAACAAATGGTTCTAGTAGATGCTGTCAATGTTTGCACCCTTCCAGAGCCCAATCTCCCCACCCCCCCACCCCCCACAAAGCAGACCACAGTGGAAAGCATGTAATCTCAGTGGATCCAGTGACAGATATAGGGGTGGGCACGTGACCCAAGCCAGGTCAATCTGAGTAACTCCCTAGTATTTTTCAAACAGGAGGTGAGATTTTCATACAACTGTTTTCCATGTGAGTTCTCGAGCTGTTGAGGAAGTTAGTCTGGTAAAACAGGTGGCCATATCACTTCACTGGAGAAAACTAGTCTAGAGTAACACAAAATGAAACCTAAAGAAAGACAGAATTAAAGCCAAGACTTAGAGAAAGAGAGTCCTGGGGTCTCAGGCTGTAGACTTCCTTGGAGATGTGACTAAAGTGTTGTTGCATGCATGCCAAGTCGCTTTGCTCATGTCCGACTCTTTGGAACCCTATGGATGGTAGCCTACCAGGCTCCTCTGTCCAGGGGATTCTCCAGGCAAGAATACTGGAGTGGGTTGCCATGCCCTCCTCCAGGAGATCTGCCTGACCCAGGGATTGAATCCATGTCTCTTACATCTCCTGCACTGGTGGGTTCTTTACCACTTAGCGCCACCTGGGAAAGTGAAAAGCAAAAGTCACTCAGTTGTGTCTGTATATTATCTATATATATATACAGTCTGTTTATTGTATACATACAGACTGTATAGTCTGGGGAATTCTCCAGGCCAGAATACTGGAGTGGGTAGCCTTTCCCTTCTCCAGAGGATCTTCCCAACCCAGGGATCAAACCCAGGTCTCCCACATTGCAGGGGGATTCTTTACCAGCCGGGCCACCAGGGAAGCCTAAATGTGCTCTTGTTCTCCTCCAGTTCTGGGGTCACTCAGGATCTTTTCATAGGGTGGAGGGTTTTCACCCTTGCCTCTAGGAGTCCTGACTAGTATATAAGTCTATGAGAATATACATTAACATAGATGTTAAAAAGCTGTTAATATTACATATAACCTGTTGAACCCAATTGTTGGGATGGGGTTCATCTGCTATGACTGAAACACAAAACAACATTTGATTACACAAAACAGAAGTTTTTTTCTGTCTCATAAAAAAAGTCAGTTGACAGTCCAAGGCTGTTTTGTTTTGACATTGTGTCATTAAATATCAAAGACTCAGGTTCCTTTTATCTTCTCGCTACGCCCTGGGGGACTCAACCCCATTGTCCCAAACAGTGGCAACTGTACTGCAAGCAGCAGGAGTAAGGAGCAAATAACAGAAAAAGAGAGCAAGAGGTATGTACACACACACACACACACACACACACACACAAATATAATGGACACTCTTAAGGTTTCTTAAGGAAGTTGCCCCCTCAAAACAATCTATTTACACCCGCCCTGGCCAAAACTAGGGAAAGTTGTAGCAGTAAGGAAAGCTAAGAAATGTAGTCCTGCTTCTGGATGGCCACATACCTAGTTTAAAATTCTATTTATTAAAAAAGAAGAGAGAACAGAAATCAGAACAATCTGCATTCTTGTCATAATCGTCGATGATTCATCAGGAAAAAAGGCATCAGTCAGAGCTAATCAAAAAAGAAAAATGGAGGTTAGCTAGGTCAGAGTGTTTAAATCATGGAACGGTTCTAAAAAGAAGGATTTTATGTCAAAACTGAAGAAATACATCCTTAAGAGTGGACGAGGTGTTTCAACATCTTTCCCAAAGGGAAGAAGCAGAAAATCTTCTGACCAACCTTCCAAGACAATCATGAGATTACAGCTTTTCACTCAAAGACAACAGAGCACTTCTGATGGCCATGACAGTAAATCCCATTCAAAGCCAACACTGAAATTTATAAATATTTTTTCCAAATAGAACCATGTTGGCTGGTGGTTTCAAAGTCAACTTTTACAGTTCTTAAGAGGTAGCAATGGGGCACCAATGCACAAAATAACCATAAATCTTATTTCAACCTGAACCTACCCCTTTCATATTATTCTGGTACAGTCACATAGCAGATTTCAAGCACATAGTATAAAAATGTAATAGAACTCATTAATAATTTTTATACTGATTATATGCTGAAATTACAATATTTTAGATATACTTAAGTATACTATTAAAACTAACTTCACCTATTTCTTTTTACTTCTTTTTTTAAATCCTTTGACTCAGCAAAATTTTATTGAACAAATGTTATGAGCAAGGAGGTATTGATATATTAACATATTAGTTTCAGGTATATAACCTCAGATATGCAGATGACACCACCCTTATGGCAGAAAGTGAAGAAGAATTAAAGAGCCTCTTGATGAAAGTGAAAGAGGAGAGTGAAAAAGTTGGCTTAAAGCTCAACATTCAGAAAACTAAGATCATGGCATCCGGTCCCATCACTTCATGGCAAATAGATGGGGAAACAGTGGAAAACAGTGGCTAACTTTATTTTTCTGGGCTCCAAAATCACTGCAGATGGTGACTGCAGCCATGAAATTTAAAGACGCTTGCTCCTTAGAAGGAAAGTTATGACCAACCTAGACAGCATATTAAAAAGCAGAGACATTACTTTGTCAACAAAGGTCCTTCTAGTCAAGGTTATGGTTTTTCCAGTAGTCATGTATGGATATGAGAGTTGGACTATAAAGAAAGCTGAGCACCAAAGAATTGATGCTTTTGAACTGTCGTGTTGGAGAAGACTCTTGAGAGTCCCTTGGGCTGCAAGTAGATCCGACCAGTCCATCCTAAAGGAGATCAGTCCTGGGTGTTCATTGGAGGGACTGATCCTGAAGCTGAAACTCCAATACTTTGGCCACATGATGCGAAGAGCTGATTCATTTGAAAAGACCCTGATGCTGGGAAAGATTGAAGGCAGGAGGAGAAGGGGACAACAGAGAATGAGATGTCTGGATGGCATCACCAACTCAATGGACATGAGTTTGGGTAAACTCTGGGAGTTGGTGATGGACAGGGAGGCCTGGTGTGCTGCGGTTCATGGGGTCGCAAAGAGTCGGACACGACTGAGTGATTGAACTGAACTGATAAAACATAATGATTCAATATTTACGTATATTGTGAAGTGATCCCAACAAAAGCCTAGTTAACATCCATCACCATAAATTACAAAATGTCTTTCTCTAGTGATGAAAACTTTTCAGATCTACTCGTAAAGCAACTTTCAATAATACAGTATTACTAACTATAATGTCCATGCCATATATCACATCCACACAACATTTATCTTATAGCTGCAAGTTTGTACTTTTTAAACTCCTTTTTTCTTTTTGTAAAGTGGTTACTAGAACTTTTATAATGACATATGTGGCTTACATTTTATTTCAATTGAACAGCACTGCCTTAGAATTCTGTCCTCTGTATACCATTCATGGGCAAGTTAAATTTTATGAACTCTATCAAAAGCCTATCCTGAATTCTTCAAATAGAAATTATCTCCCTCCCACTCATGGCATACTGTAGGCACTCAATAAATACCTACTGAATAAGCTGCATGAACACTTTGTTTTTAGCCTCATGGTACTTAATTCTGACTCGTATGTAATCTGACTTCTTCCATGTGTCTCCTACAAGATTCTGAAATTCCTTGCTTAAAACTCTCTCTTTTCTCATAATCTATTTCCTGGACACACCATCTGTCCACTTCCCTGAACTGTTCTTTCTCGTCTCCTGCTGTCCAGCTCTTAAGTCACTTCTAAACTTATCTCCAGTGAGTTATATTCCTTCCTGGACACCCATGCAGCACTGCTTCAAATCAACTTAGCAGGAAGTTTCCAGTTTCTTGAAAATTCTACTTCAGTTTGTCAACGTGAAAAGATGAAGGGGCCAAAAAAAAAAAAAAAACCAGTAAAAAGACATACGATTGCGAAAGATAAGAATATGAGCCCACGTTTATGAAAATTCAATTATAATAAAAAATATTTTCTTATACTAATGTCAGTTGAATGGTTTTCTTGTGATTCATCTATGAGTTTGTGGACTGATTCAGGGAAAAAAGTATTTTAAGAGAGGCATTTCTTCAACATTTCTGAAATAAAATTAATCTCTAAATTATATATATTTTTAAAAACCCCTCAAGTTATGGTATGATTAAAAGAACCTAAAGGAAAAATCTTTCAGAAACCTCCTTGCCTTTCTGAAATACTCCTAAAGATTTTGATGACCTATAAATATTGGATAAACACAAATGCTGTCTTTTAGCCCAGTGAACAGAACGTGAAGAACACAGCAGTATCACAAATAAATCTTCCCTGCATACTGCCTCTAGGGCATAACTGCCATATCAGCAAAGATAAGATGTCCTCAGAGAACTGGAACAAGTGAGACCAAGAACAAAGCTATACTGCGCTTCAGCCCGGGAGGTCCTTTGCCTACACTGACCTCTGACTAACACAATTCCCCTGGAGAAAAGTTCCCTTCAGAGCCCTTTCCAATGGGTGCCTGGCTCAAGAACCCAGTAGCTATAACACAGCCCTTCAAATCGCCCACAGCATCCACTGCGTCCCCCCCAAAAGACACTTAATGTATCGTTTTTAGTTACCAATGGCTTCTGCCCAGATGTGTCTCATGCCTTTTTCTCTGTCTCTAGCACAAACCCTAGCACATATGGGTCACATTCAATGTATGTCTGCAAAAGTGAGTGTACAAATGAATGAACAAACAAAGGAAAATTGGTGGTTGTGCCTGCCTTCCTAGATCAGAATACTAAATAAGTTCTCGCTCAAAACCAGAGCGTCTTCACTTAGGGAAACAGTACTAATCAAATCATGAATGCCACCTACTCTAAAAGCAGGTGCCCACTCTAAAAGGAAAAGCTGATAAGAGGTTTTGCATAGCCATCACTAAAATAAATACAGGAACAACTTGCAAATAAATATTGGGAGAAGTCAGCTCTTTGTAAGTACTATTTGCTTCCTACTTACTTTGTGCACTTTCTAGAAAACAGTAGCTTTTATCAAGTACTTGTTATGTGCCAGGCACTGTTCTAAATGCTTTACATATTTTATCCCTTAAATCCTCACAACCATCTTGGAGGTAATTCTATTATTATCCTCATTTTACAGATAAGAAACTGTCCTAGATTTTGTAGATTTATATAACCCACACTCTAAATCATGCTAACTGGATCAAGACAGTGAAGATAACAATTTCCAACCTTGACAGAAGGATAAGATCAAAGGTGATTTCATGATAACAGTAAGTTGATATCAAACACTGGGTTTCTTATGATTAACTGTGTACACTACAAAGTCGCTGCAACCTGCTATGATCTTAAACAATCTGCAGTGTTTTTATAAACATCATCAGTTTAATTCCCTCTTACAAGGATTATCCACAAATACTAGACAGAAAACAAAAAGGTTCCTAAAGTTGCTAACGTACAGTCACATTACCAAATATCCAATATCAGTATCTACTAGGTCAAGCTACCAATAACATCACCTTAATTAAACATGTAATTCAAATGACTACATTAAAGTTTAGGGCAATAAATTTGGACCACAAACCTCAACTACCGTTTAGCATGTCTAAAAAGAATGCACTATAAGAACAGTTTTTGCGAACACACTATACATGCTTTATATGGTTTTCCTATTGGGCTTCCCTGGTGGCTCAGATGGTAAAGAATCATCCTGCAATGTAGAAGACCCAGGGTTGATAATAAATAATAAACAATAATAATAAATAATAAAATGCGGGTTTATATAGCTTTGTTGTTTTTTGAATGATATGTGCTCACTGTAAAATAATAAAGTAATAAAGATAAGTACAAATGAGAAAAAAACTCATCCAAAAATGAATGAAATTTTAGTGAACATCCTCCAGATCTCTTTTATGCACATATAATTAAGGAATAATATTTTGAATAAATAGGATGGTTCTAAGCATCGGTTTTGTGACCTCCTTTGTGTTTGAAAACATGCCCTAAGCATTTTCCATGTCAATAATTATACATCTTTATCATCCTTTTTAAAGGGCTCTCTAGAACAGCAATTCTCATTCTTTAAAATGAAAGACTTCAAAGAATTTTTGTGCTTGTGGTTATGTTAATATTTGTCATTTTAGAAATTACAGTTGAGAAAATTTTAAATATTTTTAATTCCTTTAAAATACATTTAAATAAAATACATTTAAAATTACATTTAAATTAAATACATTTAAATAAAGTACATTTAACAACAAATTATTTGCACATGAACTTAAATGATGTAATTTCACTAAAAATAATGAATAATCCCACTCCTTGGCTTGTGGCTCCTTCCTCCACCTACAAAGCCAACAACAGGGATCCAGTCCCTCTTATATCACATCTTTGTAAGCTGTTCTTCTGCCTTCCTCATCTGCTTTTAGGGACACATGTGATTACACTGGGCCCACCTGTATAATTCAGGATAAGCTCCCCGTCTCAAGATCCTTAACCTTAACCACATCTGCAAAATCAGTTTTTCAACCTAAGGTGATATATTCAGAGGTCCCGAGGAATAGGGCACCAAAATATTTGGGGTCATTATTCTGCCCACCATACAACCCATATAAATGCACAAATGCTTTTCCTCTAGACAACCACTGTATTTGTGTATGCAGTTCCCATTGCGTCACATATGTTAAAAAGATGTGCTCTCAATGGACAAAATTCAATAAATTGAGTAATTTCTACTGATCCATCAAGGATATTCTCAAATGAACCTGGCCTTTTTTTTAACTGTGAATTCTTGGTGGTGACAAATATAATGACTACTAGTAAAGTTTGGCGCCACTATACTGATTTGTGCTAAGTCATCAGTAGTTTTATCTACCACTGCTTCCAGACAAGCGGTACAAATGCTAACATAGTGAAAAGGACACATTACATTTTAACATTATGATGAAAGTAGTTTTGCTGACCCACTGAAAGCATCTCAGGGAACCCAGAGATACACAACCATATTTGAGAATCACGGTTAATAGAGTATTTTACCATGCCCACAGCAATAAAGTATAAAAACATTAACCTAAGTTATCTCCACTGAATTCAATTATCTGTTAAACTTAAGGACATATAGGTTATAATCAAATTTTAATACCTTCCAAAATTGTTCAAACAGGCTCCAATACCAGCTCTCCAACTTATGGCTCTGTGGTCTTATACAAATGTATTCTTAACTTCTCTAAAACTTTAATCTTTTTTTCATGTATAAAATGGCTTAATGAGACCTGCTTCAAATGATTACTGTAAGGATTAAATGAGAGAATATATATGGTTGGCACATAAGTGCTCACTAAATGGTAGCCATTGTTTCTCATCATCTATCCTGGGTTCAAATATTTTGGTTTTTTAATGGACAGATTCCAATATTACAGATTCTTTTTCTCATACTTAAAACAGGAAAGCAATATGCCTACTTGAATCCTGTCTTTCTCACAGCTGAAACCATAAGATGTATTTCCAGGGTTGTAGATATTCTTCAAGGATGTCAAGGCTTGGAATGAAAGTTTAAGGATACTGCATGTGAACGTCAAAGAGATTTACAAAGAGATCAGAAAATTACAGCAGATCTTACAGTATTAATATATGAGTCAGCAGTTATCAAAAGACAAAGCCTCATCTTTCTCTATAACTTGTTTTGTCGGAATCATTGTATATGTGTATGTGAGTGTGTGTGTGTGTGTGTGTGTGTGTGTGTGTATGTGTCGATAGATGGATAGATAGACAAAAGACATATTATTTTTGTATATATATCCAAAAAAAGCTCTCACCAGTTCCTCTTTCCACGTCTAATCGCCTAGCTGCATGTTTGTGCCTTTATATTCTGCCTTGCCACCCATACTATGAATGAACACATTGCTGGTGAAGGCAGAAACACACATATACACACACACCTTGGACATCAGAGGCCATCACCTCTTGCTTACCCCTGAAACCTGTGCCTTCTGAGTTTTTGACCCTCATCCTACTAAGTTGGTCTCTGGAATGCTACACTTACCAACCCGTTAACTACAGCAATTAAGGTTTTCTTGGTTTTCAATATTTATATAATAAAAAGTATATAAGGCTTATTGTGCGCCAGGCCCTGTTTCAAACATTTTGACAAATACCAACTGATGGACAGGCTTAGCTTATCAGATCCACCAGATAATATAATGCCCACTACCACCCATTTGGTTGCTATGAACAGGCCAAGTCTACAAAATGTAGACATTCCAGTACCTTATAAAGTGCTTTTCAATTAATTCTAGGTTGACTTGTAAAATTACCTTATAAGGACAACACGTTATAGTTAACTTTCAGAAGCAAACACAAGTTTACTATCATCTCAGACCAACTTATTTTGAGCTCGAATTCATACCACCATATTATTTTCTTACTTATTAACCTAGCTTTAGCAGAATCATCATCTAGATCACACAGATTTTAGATCTTGCCATGGTCTTTATCAACTCTGAAAAATAAACATCATCATCAAACACAGAAGGTCATCAAAACCATTGACATTCATGAAAAGAACAATGGTACATTTGGCTGTTTATGAAATCCATTTGTTAGATGTTTCAAGTGAAACAAAAAAGAAAATTAAAAAAAATCAAAAAAGAAAAAATGAGTGCTCAGCGAGAATCACCTATATGTCAAATACTTGCTAGAGTATTACTAAATAATGCAAATAATTATGTTTCATATTTCAAATACAATAGAAGCCAGATTTGCCAGCCAATCTTTTTAAGAAAATTAAAGAGTGTAGCTAGCTGTTTTGTCTAGTTCCTATTTTATTTCTCAGTATAAGTCAAATCAAATATGTTTTTTGCCGGTGACTCTGAACTCTGGAAGCAACACTGCTGTGCTTTTACTACACAAACATAATGTGGACTTTGAATTGAAGAGAAACAACAATAGAAGCAGGACTATATCTAATTAATTTCATTCAACAAACAGTATCAAGCAGTTGCTATGTGCAAAACTCTTGTTAGATCTGGCGAAGTGTACAGTGGGTGGAAATATCACCATATTCAAAAAGATTGCATCCAGTTATAAACGAATGTTACCTCAATTTTAAAGAATCAGTTTTAAAAGACGATTATCTCAAGAGGAAAAAAAAAGATTGTGTTATTAGATTCAGTATAAAGCTTGCCAAGTACACAAAAAGCCATTTACAGAGGAGAGGCACTAAACGTGGAGATTTTGCACACAGAAGTGTGTGAATTAAAAAATTAATTTATCAAATTTTAATATATTTTCTGAAAAAATATTGTCATTCCTTTAAGTATTAAAGTAGTCTTGTGAGGGAAGTTAAAGGACAAAGTATAAATTTTCTAAAATCCAAAGAGAGCTTCCTTGGGGCTTAGTGGTAAAGAATCTGCCTGCCAATGCAGGAGACACGGGTTCAATCCCTGATCCGGGAAGATCCCACAAGCAATGAAGAAACTAAGCCCGTGCGCCACAGCTCTTGAGCCTGTGCTCTGCAACAAGAGAAGCCACCGCAATGAGAAGCCCGCGCAGTGCAACTAGCCCTCACTCGCCACAAAGAGAGAAATGCCTGCGCAGCAACGAAGACCCACACAGTCAAAAATAAATAAATAAATACAAATTTTAAAATAAATGAATACAGTCCAAAGAGATGGGAACCCAGGAGGTACATGTACCAGTTTGTGTCAACCAGGCAGTGGGTAAGGTTAGGCCAGAAAGGGATTCATCTACTGCTGTTTCTCCCCAGTGACTGCTTCCCACAGAGGCTGCGGCTCTTATCTCTGCAGAATATCTAACCAGGAATGACGTGTAAAATGCTAACTCTTCAGTATAAAGCACTTCCCAGGTAGATCAGCCAGTAAAGAATCTGCCTGTAATGCAGGAGACCCGGGTTGGAGTGGGTCAGGCAGTTGCCCTGGAGAAGGGATAGATTACCCACTCCAGTATTCTTGGGATTCCCTAGTGGCTCAGATCGTAAAGAAACCGCATGTAATGCCAGAGATCTGGGTTTGATCCCTGATTTGGGAAGATCCCCTAGAGGAGGGCATGGCAACCCACTCCATTACTCTTGCCTGGAGAATTCCCATGGACAGAGGAGCCCAGCAGGCTACAATCCATGGGGTCTCAAAGAGTTGGACACAACTGAGCAATTAAGCATAGCACACTATGCAAATGCTAAGTCACTTCAGTCGTGTCCGACTCTGTGCGACCACATAGATGGCAGCCCACCAGGCTCCCCCGTCCCTGGGATTCTCCAGGCAAGAACACTGGAGTGGCTTGCCATTTCCTTCTCCAATGCATGAAAGTGAAAAGTGAAAGTGAAGTCACTCAGTCGTGTCCAACTCTTAGCGACCCCATGGATTGCAGCCTAACAGGCTCCTCCGTCCATGGGATTTTCCAAGCAAGAGTACTGGAGTGGGGTGCCATTGCCTTCTCCGAGTTCAGAAGTTCAGAAGTCATAATATGAAATGCATTCCTCCAACATTATAATAAAAATAGCTTTATCCTATCAAGTGTTAGCTGCTCAGTCCTGTCCAACTCTGCGACCCCATGGACTGTAACCCACCAGGCTCTTTTGTTCACGGGATTCTCCAGGCAAGAATACTGAAGTGGGTAGCCATTCCCTTCTCCAGGGGGTCTTCCTGACTCAGGGACCAAACCTGGATCTACTGCCTTGTAGGCAGTTTCTTTACCATCTGAGCCACCAGGGAAGCCGCTTATCCTATTAAAGGCTATGTATATAATGAGTCTTCGTATTATATGATGAGTTACTAGAAATAGCGAACCTACAAACAGTTAAAGCAGTTCACAATTCACTAAAGAAAAAAAAAAAAATAGCACCTTGGTATGTATCCTGGATCGCTCCAGATCCAATTAATTTTTGTGTTACTTCCATTTTCATTGGTTGGCCTCTTTAAGTTTCCTCATTTGTGTACAGGATCAGATTGTTTTTGCAATGCACTGGCTCTGCACTTTCCGACGGGGCACCTTGTTTGTCTCATGACCTGCTATTAATGTAGTTCCTGCTTTCAGGCAATGTTTTCCACAGGGTTTTTTCCCATGCTGATAACCTAGGTAAAGGGTAAATGCTTAATCCAGTCTCCTTCATTATAAATCACAAGCTTCAAATCTCACACCTCCACAGGTGCAGAAAAAAATTCAGTACAGACTCACAGACAGTTCCAGTCACTATACTAAAACAATAAAATGCATTTTTCTTGCAGGCATGAATGCTGTTAATGGAGTTTATATCTCAACCTTTTACCATCTGAACAGCTGTTTTCAAAGGGGGGATAATAGAACTGACCCAAGAGCAGCACCACTACCATCGCTCAGAAACCTTTTCAGATCTTGTTAACTATGTTTTAAAAAGATAAAGTTCAAGTTCATCTACAGAGACAAACTGTTTTGAAACAAGCTCTGAACAATGTGCCTTTGTCTCATCAGGGAAAAAAGTAAAGAGATTCTTAAATAAAGACTGAAAAAGGATACTTCAAACCTTTTGGCATTTTTCCCCCCTAAAGGAGGCTTATCTATTTGCTTCACGAGAATGATTTCCATACAGGAAAACTTTTTACAAGTTTGTCATCTAACAGAATTAGTTATCAATAAATAAACACAACAATGAATGTCCGAATGCAATTCCTACAATTCAAAAATATGAATACCAAAAAGAAAAATTAAACTGATGAAATAGACAAACAATTCTAACATAGATTTTGGGGGGGGAAACACAAAACCAAGTAGCACATCCTTTACATTTATTAAGAGCCTAACTGCAAGGCATTTAGAGCATAGAGTGTTCTGAGTACTTAGGTATTTCTTCTTCTACAGTGTTGAAAACATATTCTTGTCAAAGAATAGACACATTTTCAGATGAGAAAAGACTTGGGTTTTCAGCAACTGTGAATCTGGAAAGATCCCAGCTTTGGAGCACATCGGATCTCATTGTCTTCCCGGTCCTTCAACCCTCCCCCAAAGCCCCTCAATCATATGTCTTGATCTCCACCCACCCAAAAAAGATTCAGAAGGTTCACCCATACAAATGTTTTGGAGAAGCTATTTTAAAATATGCTTGAACAAAACAACACAGTAAAATAAGAGACAGGAAGTCACAGGATGAAGGAAACAGTGACTCCAATCTCAAGGGCTGTGCCACAGGCACGGGTGCCATCAGTCCCGTAGGAAAGGAAGGGCTTTCAGGCTGGCTAGTAGGCTTGAAATGTTAGAAGAATTAAAGGATATAATTACAGCAGAGAGGGCAAGAAAACATTGGTAGAGATTCCGGGAAAACAAAAAGCAAACCAAAAAAAGCTGTAAAACAAAAGACATATAATCATGGCACACTGATGCTTTGGTGAATGTTTACAGAGTTACAACAGCATGACCTATTACTAATGATTAAATCTAAGAATCAATCTAAAAACAAAGCATGAAATTAACTATGGGCACATCATGCTGTAACAATATCAATTTTATCAATATAAAAAAGTACAGACACCAGAAACTAGAAAGTGGAAGTAGAAGAGAGATTTTTAAAAGGCAAAGGTTGTAGAATTGACATGGAAATTTTAATAAATACCATTAAAGAAACACTAATTTGGAAAGATACACGTACCCCAATGCACATAGAACATTATTTACAAATGCCAAGATATGGAAGCAACCTGAGTCCATCAACAGATGAATGGATAAAGAAGTGCTTTGAAAAGATAAAGTCCACAGCTTGCTTATCCATTCATCTGCTGATAGACATCTAGGTTGCTTCCATGTCCTGGCTAATGTAAACAGTGCTTTGATGAACGTTGGGGTACACGTGTCTCTTTCAATTCTGGTTTCCTCAGTGTGTATGCCCAGCAGTGGCATTGCTGGGCCGTATGACAGTTCCATTTCCAGTTTTTTAAGGAATCTCCACACTGTTCTCCATAGTTAGCATTCATACACCAACAGTGTAAGAGGGTTCCCTTCTCTCTGCACCCTCTCCAATGGAATATTACTCAGCTATTAAAAAGAATGCATTTGAATCAGTTCTAATGAGGTGGATGAAACTGGAGCCTGTTACACAGAGTTAAGTAAGTCAGAAAGAAAAACACCAATACAGTATATTAACATATATATGGAATTTAGAAAGATGGCAATGATGACCCTATATGCAAGACAGCAAAAGGGACACAGATGTAAAGAAAAGACTTTTGGACTCTGTGGGAGAAGGCAAGGATGGGATGATTTGAGAGAATAGCATTGAAACATGTATATTATCATATGTGAAACAGATCTCCAGTCCAGGTTCGATGCATGAGACAGCGTGCTCAGGGCTGGTGCACTGGGATGACCCTGAGGGATGGGATGAGGAGGGAGGTGGGAGGGGGGTTCAGGATGGGGAACACATTGACACCCATGGCTGATTCATGTCAATGTATGGCAAAAACCACTACCATATTGTAAAGTAATTAGCCTCCAATTAAAATAAATAAATTAATTTTTTTTAAAAAGATAAAGTTCAGAGACAAATTGTCTTGAAACAAGCTATGAACACTTACCCTTTATCTCACCAGGGTAAAAAACAAAGAGATTCTTAAAGACAAAGGGGATACTTCAAACATTTTTGCATTTTATTTCCTATAAGTGTAACATATAATATATATAAAAAAGAATGAATGAATATATTAAAAAAGAATAAAATTTTCCCATTTGCAACGACATGGGCAGACTTGGAAGGTTTCATGCTAAGTGAAGTAAGACTTACAAAGAAAGACAAATACTGTATGATACCACTTATAAGTGAAATTCATTTTATATTGGAGAGGAAGACCAGGTAACTTCTCTTAGTTCACAGCTTTCTGCATCTGAGAAATCATACCCAACACACTTCATCTGCACCTAGACGTGATTTAGCAAATGAGATTCTGCTATTTGAGTCTGAATCACAACATTCTATCTGTTGTGATAGAATGAGACTGCTGGGCATCTTAGAAATGGGTGAGTATATTTTTCATGTCAAAGGATGTAAATAATTTGTGGACAGAATTCAGACTTTGGTGGATTAAATATATGTCCATAAATTATTTCATGGGAATAAATTATTCCCATGTCTTAAATCTTGCCTGGACCTGTGACTGCTCTGACCAATAGAATGCAGTAGAAATGACGTCCTGAGATTTCTAAACCCATGCATTAAGAAAGCCTTCAGCTTCTATTTTTGTACGCTGATGAAAAAATAGTTGCCATATAAGAAGTCAGACTACCATGAGGCTGACGCGCTATGAGGAAGCTAAAACTGGCCATGCGGAGACACCACAGAGAGATTCCGGCCAACTCCGAGTTGACAGTGACCTCAGCTGAGGCACCAGACAGGGAAGAAGACATGCTGAAAATTCCAACTATGTCAGATGCCACATGGAGCAGAGAGAGCTATCTTTACGAAGTCCTGCCCAAACTGCGCGATAGTGACAACTAAATAATAGGTATCGGCTTAGGCCAATTTTAACGTGACCTGTTATGCACCCAAGAAAGTAAAAAACGTCTAATTTCTCCCTCTCCCTTCACTCTGCAGTTTGTGGGGTTGCAAAGTTGGACACGACTTAGTGACCGAACGACAACTACCAACAATATACAAAACCTCACTAATTTCTCTCTCTCTACCTCCCCAATACTGCTCTAACAAGTTCACCCTTCTCTTTACTCCCACTGTTTATATTCAGTCTAAGCACTTTTTGAATGAATTACTCCAGTAACTTTCTAATATCCCTTTACCACTCACCACTACCCTGGACATTAATCGTTCTCCAAATTACAGTCAAAGTTGCCTTTCTAGACGCAAATCTAATGTCACACCCATGCATAAAATCATCACTAGCTCTCCCACACACATA
This sequence comes from Bison bison bison, assembly GCF_000754665.1. Taxonomy (NCBI): domain Eukaryota; kingdom Metazoa; phylum Chordata; class Mammalia; order Artiodactyla; family Bovidae; genus Bison; species Bison bison. The sequence continues at coordinate 2,330,454 of NW_011494700.1, forward strand.
AGAGACATCTCAGCATGCATACAAAACCTTCCACAATTTGGATTCAGACCACCTCTTCAGCTCTACAGCCCATTGTCTCCTACGGGCAGTGAGCACTCCAGAAAAAGAATGTCAAGTGTGAAAAATCCAAGCATACGTTCTGGAATCTAGAGGCATATATGTTGTTGTCGTTCAGTCACTAAGTCATCTCCGACTCTGCAACCCCATGGACTGTAGCCCACCAGGTTCCCCTGTCCGTGGGTTGCCATGTCCCTCTCCAGGGGATCTTCTTGACCCAGGGATTGAACCCATGTCTCCTGGATTGGAAGGTGGATTCTTTATCGCTGAGCCAGCCAGGGAAGCCACAGGTATTATATAGGCTGCCACCAATTAACCCTATGAACTTGGCAATCACTTGAGATAGACTTTAGCTTCCTTTACATACACATTAAAGTGAAAAAGGAGAGGGAAAAAGTTGGCTTAAAACTCAACATTCAAAAAACTAAGATCATGCGTTATGGTCCCATCACTTCATGGCAAATAGATGGGAAAACAATGGAAACAGTGAGAGACTTTATTTTCTTGGGCTCCAAAATCACTGCAGATGGTGACTGCGGCCATAAAATTAAAAGACACTTGCTCCTTGGAAGAAAAGCTATGACCAACCTAGACAGCATATTAAAAAGTAGAGACATTACTTTGCCAACAAAGGTCCATCTAGTCAAAGCTATGGTTTTTCCAGTAGCTATATATGGAGTGAGACTTGGACTATAAAGAAAGCTGAGCACAGAAGAATTGATGCTTTTGAACTGTGGTACTGGAGAAGACTCTTGAGAGTCACTTGGACTGCAAGGAGATCAAACCAGTCAATCCTAAAGGAAATCAGGCCTGAATATTCACTGGAAGGCCTGATGCTGAAGCTGAAACTCCAATACTTTGGCTACCTGATGCAAAGAATTCACTCTTTAGAAAAGACTTGATGCTGGGAAGATCGAAGGCAGGAGGAGAAGGAGACAACAGAGGATAAGATGGTTGGATGGCATCACCAAATCGATGAACATGAGTTTCAGCAAGTTCCAGGAGTTGGTGCTGGACAGAGAAGCCTGGTATGCTTCAGTCCATGGGGTCACAAAGAGTCAGACACAAATTAGTGTTAGACAAGAACTAGATGATTTCTCCTTCACTTTCCATCTCTGTATGCTGTAATTCCCACAATTTTTTGCTGTCGTTGCTATTCAGTCGCTCAGTTGTATCCAACTCTTTACAACCCCATGGACTTGCATTTTGGAAATTAGAAAGAAAGAAAATGTGTTTCAAAGGGGAACTTATACATACCATCCTTCTCCTTGGCCCCAAGCCCTACCCTCCTGCCTGCTTGTCTCCAGGATCAACTCTCCTTATCTGTTCTTAATTCCTCTTTTACTTTGTCCTGTTATCTTCACAAAGCCCAAGCTTCCTTCTCATGGTCACCCTCATGATGATGGGGTGAGCAGAGAGGGGGAGGGTACATGCTGGAATTTGTATGCATGACTGTTTATGAGTCACGTACCTCACAGGCAAGAATCACCTCTAGAAATATTTCCAAGTCAGTACATGACACTGAGTGATCTTGACATTAGGCAGTATTTCAATAGCTGAAAGTAAAGTACAATGAGAAAGAACACAATATTCTAACTTCAGAGACATAATCAATTCTTTTCTATCAAGAGTTATGTATAAAGTTTAAAAATATAATACTCTGGCAAGGAGACATTTCCTTCTTAAAAATAGTTAGTAGCATTTGCAGATTAATCTACAATTTGTCACCCACAGAATATAGCATATTTATTGGCCAGATTAAGGAAGATGTTTTTATACATTACTTTTTTTAAACTCCTAGAAAGTAAAGGCAACAAATTCAAACTACTTTCAGAATGTGTCTGTAAAACTTGAAGTCGTAAATAAAACTACATTGTAAGCTCCATGAAGATGGACGCTTTTTCAGTCCTGGAAACTAGACTATTTGTGAAACTAATGAATGAGTTAATGAAAGGGAATATGAAGCAATGAGGTGTTACTCAAATTATGAGAACCTGTGGACTTTTGCTCAAAAGGACATTTCACATAAAAATTCAGACTAGCACCTCTGAAAACATGTAGATCTTGAACTGTTCTTCTATCTCTTATAAAGTTACTTAAACAAAGCTATGTGTATTCTGTAGGATGTCTAACAATGTCAGTCAGTTCAGTTCAGTCACTCAGTCGTGTCTGACTCTTTGCGACCCCATGAACCGCAGCACGCCAGGCCTCCCTGTTCATCACCAACTCCCAGAGTTTACCCAAACTCATGTCCATCGAGTCAGTGATGCTATACAGCCATCTCATCCTCAGTCGTCCCCTTCTCCTCCTGCCCCCAATCCCTCCCAGCATCAGGGTCTTTTCCAGTGAGTCAACTCTTTGCATGAGGTGGCCAAAGTATTGGAGTTTCAGCTTCAACATCAGTCCTTCCAATGAACACCCAGGACTGATCTCCTTTAGGATGGACGATGTCAGTCAAGTGTGCCCAAAGTCAAGGATATACATGACATGAATTCTAGCAGAATCTTTCCTACTTATAGATTGGAGGGAAGGGGTTGAATAATTTTATTAGCAAGCAATTTAAAACATTTTTATATGAAAATAAACAGGATGTATTAAAAAATAGACTAAAATCTGCATTAATTCTTAACATAAGCAAAACTTCAAAGAAATTTAGAGCTTGTAGCAGACCGCACAATTGTCACCCCCATTCTCCCCACATGTACAGCTTCACTTTCCTCTGACCTAAAGCTTTGGTTGAAAAGTTCAAAAAGACTGAATAGAACATTTCAGCATTCTTTCAATGTAAGAAAGATCCATTACATAATGATGACTCTGCTCTAATAAAATGCTTCCATTCTCAGGTAATGGCAGCAAAGAAAAGGATAAAATACTTAAAGGTAAATTTCTATCATTGGAGAAGGAAATGGAAACCCACTCCGGTACTCTTGCCTGGAAAATCCCGTGAGCAGAGCCTGGTAGGCTATAGTTCATGGAGTCGCAAAGAGTCGGACACAACTTCACTTCACTTTTCTCATCATGTTCTCTATTTTAAAGGTCATCTGCCTACCTGATTCTATATATTTTATTTGGTACCTAAAACTTTAAAAAACATTTTCCATGCAGTCTTCCACTCTTTTGTAAATGCATGCATGTGTGTTCAGTCGCTTCAGTCGTGTCCAACTCTTTTTAACTCTATGGACTGTAGCCTGCCAAGCTCCTCTGTCCATGGGATTCTACAGGCAAGAATACTGGAGTGGGTTGCCATGCCCTCCTCTAGGAGTAAACATATACTCACACACAAAATATTATAATCTGTGATAAAAAGATTTCTGTAAGTCATTTTACATAGCAATTTTAATTCAGACGAGCACAGAATAAAGGTACCCCAATAAACTGACCCAAAAAATGTAAAAGTGAGATACAGGACGCTTTTATACCTAAAAACATACACTGCCTAAGAACAAAAAAGAAAAATAGAACTCACAGAGAGGTAAAGTTATATACACAAGGTGTCTGAACTTCTGTCTCCAGTCAGAAGCAGAGGAAGTGTGAAGCAAGCCAGCCCTTGGGCCTTGGGTGAATGAAATGCACAGTCCAGTGTCACAGAATTTCTGGCATTTGCAGTCATGAGGAAAGAGCACGCAGCTCCCATGCTCCAGGGCCCCTCTCTTAAGGGCTGCTCCAGGAATGCAGGTCCAAAACAAACCAAACCAGAACACTGAACTGCCTTTCACCCATGGATGACGACCTACTCCTGTACCTGGCCAGGTATCATAGATCCAAAATCAACAGTTTTAATTCCTCCCTGTCCACCACATCCTCAGCTTCACATCATCACTATTTTTCAGAGAAAAATGTGTGGATTCTTTTGGTGGGAAAACAGCATGAAAATAATTATTAGTTCTAATTTCACAGATAGTAATAAAAATGTTCACTAACAACTAGCTTTTATCATTGCTAAACAAAATGTTTTTATTATGATATCCATTTACTTATATTGCTTAAAATACATTCTGAAATACTGTGGGGGTTGTGTAGGTTTTTTTTTGGGGGGGGACATTAACATGTTCACAATTTATTAAGTTTTTACTAATTTTGATCTGGTAGATACCTTAATGGATAAAGACAAGTGTAAATAATTTTGCTAAATATACCAACATTTTCAAAATTCACATGTTGTTGCAAAATAATTAATACATATATATACAAAGAAAGTAATTTACTACTGATTATTATTAGCTTTTTACCTAGTTTTGTTGAGATATAATTGATATACAACACAGTTTTAGATTTACAACATGATTTGGTTACTATCATTTCTATATCTCTTATGATACAAATTTCAATTGCATTAGATTTTATCATGGGAACTTATACTTTTCCCTCGTCCTAGGTGTACTATGACATTATTATAAAAGAACCCAATACTTCATCTTTCTGTGTTTTCTGTTAAATTTGTTGTGTTTACCATTTAAAGAACTCAAACAAATTGAGAAGAAAAACACATATTCAAGTAGGACAAAGGATATGAATGTATAATCCTTTTTTTACTGAAGTATAGTTGATTTACTTTATATCAGTTTCAGGTGTATAACATTGTGATTCAATATTTTTATAGATCATACTCCATTTAAATTGTTATAAAATATTGACTACATTTCCCTGTGTTGTACAGTATATCCCTGTAGCTCATTTTTTTATACCTAGTAGTTTGTGCCTCTTTACCTCTACGCCTATCTTGCCTCTTCCCCTTTCTCTCTTCCATCTGCTAACCACTAGTTTGTTCTTTGTGAGTCTGCTTTGGTTTTGTTATATTAATTCATTTGCTTTATGTTTTAGATTCCACATCTAAGTGATAACAAACAGTATTTATCTTTCTCTGCATGACTTACTTCACTAAACATAATGCCCTCTAGGTCTATCCATGTTCCTGCAAATGGCATAATTTCATTCTCTTTTACAACTGAGTCATATTCCACTATGTCTATATCACCATATTTTCTTTATCCATTCATCTGTTGACAGACATTCAGGTTGTTTCCATATCTTAGCTATTGTAAACAAATGCTGCTATGAACATTGGGGTGCATGTATCTTTTTGAAGTAATGCTTTCATTTTCTTCAGACATACCCAATCACAGAATTGTTAGATCATATAGTTGCTCTATTTTTAATTTTTTGAGAAACATCCATAATGTTTTCCAGAGTGATGGCACCAATTTACAGTCTCACCAACAGAATACTAAGGTTCCCTTTCCACACAACCTTGCCAATATTTGTTATTTGTGGTCTTTTGAATGATAGACATTCTGACAGGTGCAAGGCGCTATCTTATTGTGGTTTTGATTTGCATTTCTCTGATGATTAGTGATGTTGAGCATCTTTTCATGTGCTTGTTGGCCATCTGATGTCTTCTTTGAAAAAATGTCTATTCAGGTCTTCTGCCAATTTTCTAATCATGAGCAGATTATTCTTAGGAGAAGTGGTAAAATAAAGATAATTGAAAAATAAAGAAATATAGATTAAATCAAGAAGATGTTAGTTTTGGAAAAGATTATTTAAAAAAATTATACACAGTGCTGGAGAAGATCCAGTAAAATGAGCCCTTGATGGTATAACTGTAATTAAGAATAGGCTTTCATAAAACAATTGGGCAAAATATTTAATACCTTCATACAACTTGACTTTTTAACTTTTTAACTCCACTTTTAGGAATCTAGCCGCCACCACCTCAAATTAAATATAGAAATATTTCTGAAAATTATTAAATTTGTCTTAAAAATAAATTATTTTTCAAAAATCCTTTTAGAACAAGATATAAACAAATGATACAGCCATTCTTCAGAGCATTACTAACTATTAGAAATAATTTATATGATATATATATATCCCACATGAAAGAAATAGGTGAATTACAGTGTATTCATTCTGAGTAATAAAAACAATCATTAGTTTTTGAAAAGATGACACAGTAAGAAAAAGTAGAATACAAAACTGTATACATGGTATCATTACAACATAATTCTTTTTTTGTTTTATTCTAGAATAGTTTTAGATTTACAGAAAAAATGTCAAGGTAATATGAAGGCTTTCCATATAATTTAAAACCAATTTCTCCCGTGGTTAACATCTTCCTCTAGCATGGTGAACTTATCACTATTAATCAGCCCATAATGATACTTTTTTTTAACCAAAGTCCATGCTTTATTCAGGGACTTTCCTGCTGGCTCAGATGGTAAAGAATCTGCCTGCAATGTGGGACACCCGGGTATAATCCCTGGGTTGAGATGATTCCATGGAGGAGGGCATGGCAGCCCACTCTAGTATTCTTGCCTGGAGAATCCCATGGACAGAGGAGTCTGGCGGACTACAGTCCATGGGATTGCAAAGAGTTGGACACAACTGAGCGACTAACACTACATGCTTTATTCAGATGTCCTTAGCTTTTCCCAAATGTCCTTTTCTGTTCCAGGATCTCACATCACATTTAGTAGTCATATTTTCTTAAGCACCCCTTGGTTGTGACAGTATCTCATATTTTCCTTGTTATTTATAGCTTTAAGACATACAAGGCATTTTGTAAAATATTCCTTAATTGGGACTTCCCTTATTTTTTTCTCATGGTTATGATGGGTTTTGAGGAGAAAGGTCACAGAAGGAAAGTACTGTTTCCAACAACATATTTAAGAGATAACATGGGAAAAAAGAAATTTAACAAAATGTTAACCAGAATGTTAACAATAATTAAGTTGAATAATGAGGGTCTATGAGTAATTTTTTTCTTCTGTCATTGACCTAAATCACTTTTTTAAATGCTTCACTAAAATCATTTTTATTATTATAAAAGGAAACACCTAAAAAGAAATCATATAGTTAAAAATGGAACAATAGCAGAAATATGTCATCTGCTGTCCCTCCTCCCATGCTCAGAAATGGGGTGGCTACACTTGTCTACCAGCTGCTGCTTCTCCTCTTGTCACCAGAAGCCGTGTAATTGATTTGACAGCTGTTGAATGACTTCTAGGTACTGGTGCATCTATTCAGGCTAGAGACAGAGAAGGGCAAACTGTTTGGGTAGGGCTGTCATTCTTTCTGACATCCTTCTTATATATAGGGCAACAAGCAATATACCATTATGTATATGAAAAGGGAGAATTCAGCCCATTACATTCTAATCTATGTGGAGAAAAGATCATGAACTATTAGGTGAAAAAAAAAAATCAAGTTGCAGAACAGTGTAAATGGTAGGCACAACTTTTATAAATAGAATATATAAATGTCAAATCAATTTCATATATGTATTTTTTAAGTTTAGAAGGGTGTGCATCAGTCTGCAACTTCCTGAAGGAAAAGAGAATTAAAAGGGAAGTTGATTTTTGGCTTTCTTACTGCTTATACATTGATATATTATATAAACTTCACCATAAAGCTCCTCTATATTTTAAAATGCTCTTTAAAAATGATAAAAGATGCTTATGGAAAGTTTATATAATATGAAAAAATGAAATGATTAACACTTTCATTTCACTTTTTCATATTACATCAACTTTGCCATAAGCATCTTTTATCATTTTAAAAAGCACTTTAAAATATAGGGAAGCTTTAAGCCAAAAATTCATCAGTTTAAAGAGTTAAACTAACCACCATATACAAAATTGGGCAGAGTTGCAAAGAGTAAACCAAAAGAAGGAAGTTTCAAAAAGTTTCAGAAATGGCATACCAAGATTACAATTCTTCACTCAACTTTCAAGAATGTAAATGGCATTTTTGTGTGTTTAGTTCCTTTTTCAAATTGAAAATAAATGCAGCTGTCTGTATTCTTTGCACATCTTTCTCTCCCCAACCACCAGTATTTTAAGAAGGGTGTTCATGGCAAGTACTAGTTAACGTCAGAGAGAGGGGCTTTTCAACCATAATTTAATTAGTTCACTCAGGCCTTTCCAACAGCTGCAGTGTCTAAAGGCAGCCAACTGTTAAGGCAATATGCCCATATTTTTTAATAAGCTGATTTGATACACATATCTCAAGAGAATCTGTGAAGAAACCTATTCAAGAGTCCAACCCAGAGATGTAACAGTAATCATCTTCACAGCTACTCACAGTGAATGCTGTGCTCCTTGTAATTGTATTTTTTATTTTTTTTTTATGTCGAAGATCATCAGACATCATCTGGACTTGAAAAATGGCAAAGGTATCCATGTTTCTACTCAACTCAACTTCTCCGAGTTAAAGCATTGCAAGTCTTTGTAAAAACACAAATAACAGACAGCACATTTTATGCCTTGAAACTCCATTTCTGTCTCAGCACAATTTCATCAAACTAAATGGAACCCTGGGAAGTCAGTGGTGATGAGGCTAAGAGACTCAGGAAAGACATGGCATGGCCAGCCCAAGGCAACTCAGAAATTTCAGAAGAATGATGAGACCTGAGGAAATTCCTCTTTTTAAGATATATAGCTCTATTTACTAAGTTTTCAAAGTTCCTAGGAGAATAGAAAAAATAAAAGTGATTTATTAGAGAAGCAGAGAGCTCAGGAAAGATCAGGCAGTTTCCCCCTGTATCAGATTGAAAAGATCCTGCATGGCAAGATACTATCCCATACATGTGGTTTATTTACCCACAAGAAAGGTTAGTTAGCGTAGTTTAGGGTTAGAAAATGAATCTAAGGTTATGAAGGACCTAAGGGAATCTAAGACTTCTGGGACAGAGACCCAACACCTCGGGGACAATGAAGGATCTAACACCGTCATTCAGGTACTTTTAGAATTCAGGCAACCTAGATCATCAACACCCTAAGAATACTGAAAACTTACAATTCTTATCATTTCTCAATAGTTCTTGATAAACTGAAGCAGGTAATGCAGTTGAATAGCTGCCCAAAGCTTCAGACATGTTTCTGATCTACATGTGTAAGGAGAGGAAGCCATCTAGACAGGCCCCCATTTGTCAACACTGGTAAGAAGGTGCTGGCTACAAATTCTAGCGTGCTCTCCTTCAAGAAGTCGTTCATCGCTCTGCACTTTATTCACTCAACACATGTTTATCTGGGTGTTATCCTATGCCATGGCCTGTGCTAGGTGCTGGATTTAGAAGGCCAATGAGCCACAGGCTCTTCTTTCAAGGATATTTAAATCTCCAGGAGGATGTCCTGTTTTTGCCAGACTCTTTCCAAATCTCTTCCTCAAGGAGTCAGAAAGGTTACATTTCTGAATTCTAGAAAAATGGTAGTCATAGCAATGGAAGCATAGCTTTGAATCTTCCCAAATCTCCACATGAAAACAGAACAACTAATACCAAAACCAAAACCCTGGACAACATCCACAACAAAACCAGGTGAGAGAGTATCTTCTTGAATCCCAAAAAATACAAATCATTTGGTAGAAATCACACGCAACTACAAGACTTGCACAGTCCCTGAATCTCTAAAGAAAGGAAGAAAGTGAAGCAGTAAGGTGACTAAGGAGCCTGAGAACCAGAGTAACGCACAGGTACTTACTACAAAGCCTTGCTGGCCAACGTCAGAGCAGCAACTGAAACTGGAAGGCTTTTGGCTACTCCAAAAACAGATGAATGATAAAGCCAATGGCCAAGTCTAAGGGGCTAAACTCTGGAAACTGCTCCCCTCAGCACTCACACTCAAGATGGGAACTCAGACTGACAAGAAACTGCTAGACATAAAATCAAACTTGAGTAGAACAGGAAAAGGAAAGAGAAGGTCCAGAGAAAAGAAGAAAAGAATAAGCCAGGAAATCTCACAAAATAAGCTACTGCATTTTTTAACAGTCTTATGAATATATAATTTACATATCCCAAATTTTGCCTTTTTAAAGCATACAATTCATTCATTTTTAGTGTATTTACTAAGTTATGCAGTCATCAGGTCAGTTCAGTTCAGTGGCTCAGTCGTGTCTGACTCTTTGCAACCCCAGGGACTACAACATGTCAGACTTCCCAGTCCATCACCAACTCCAGGACCCTGCTCAAACTCATGTCCATCGAGTTGCTGATGCCATCCAACCATCTCATCCTCTGTCGTCCCCTTCTCCTCCTCCTTTCCCAGCATCAGGGTCTTTTCCAATGAGTCAGTTCTTTGCATTAGGTGGCCAAAGTATTAGAGCCTCAGCTTTAGCATCAGTCCTTCCGATGAATATTCAGGACTAATTTCCTTTAGGATTGACTGGTTGGATCTCCTCGCAGTCCAAGGGACTCTAAAGAGTCTTCTCCTATACCACAGTTCAAAAGCATCAATTCTTTTTGATGCTCAAAAAGAATTGAGGATCAATTTTTTTTCTTTTTGGCGCTCAGCTTTCTTTATGGTCAAACTCTCACATCCATACATGACTACTGGAAAAACCATTGCTTTGACTAGATGGACCTTTTTCAGCAAAGTAATGTCTCTGGTTTTTTACATGCTGTCTAGGTTAGTCACAGCTTTTCTTCCAGGGAGTAAGCATCTTTTAATTTCATGGCTGCAGTCACCATCTGCAGTGATTTTGGAGCCCAAGAAAATACAGTCTGTCACTGTTTCCATTGTTTCCCCATCTATTTGCCATGAAGTGATGGGACTGGATGCCATGATCTTAGTTTTTTGAATATTGAGTTTTAAACCAGCTTCTTCACTCTCCTCTTTCACTGCAGTCATCACCATTACCCAATTTTAGGACATTTTCAACACCCCAGAAACAAACCTTGTACCTGTTACCAGTCACACTTCCAAATCCTCAGCCTTCCCCCTCTCACCCAACTCCTAAAAACCACTAATGTATTTTCTCTATTCACAGTTTTTATTATTTTACATAAATGGTTGTTACACAATATGGTCTTTTATGACTGGTTCCTTTCACTTAGCACTTTTTGAGATCCATCTATGTTGTAGCATGTATTGCTATGCTAAGTCACTTCAGTCGTGTCCGACTCTGTGCGACCACATAGACGGCAGCCCACCAAGCTCCCCCATCCCTGGGATTCTCCAGGCAAGAACACTGGAGTGGCTTGCCATTTCCTTCTCCAATGCATGAAAGTGAAAAGTGAAAGTGAAGTCGCTCAGTCGTGTCCGACTCTTAGCGACCCCGTGGATTGCAGCCTAACAGGCTCTTCGGTCCATGGGATTTTCCAAGCAAGAGTACTGGAGTGGGGTGCCATTGCCTTCTCCGTAGCATGTATTAGTAATTCATAAACTTCATTCCTTTTTATTGCCAAATGATATTCCATTGTATAAGCATAACACTTTTGTTTCTCTATTCATCACTTAAAGGGCATTTGAGTGGTTTACACTTTTTGGCTTCTATGAACAATGCTGTTATGAACATTCATCTATAAGTTTTGCATACACTATGTTTTCATTTCTCTTGGAACTGTTGAGTAATATGGTAACTCTATGTTTAAACTTTTGAGCAATTCCAGACTATTTCCCATAGTGGCTGTATGATTAATGTTTTACATTCCTGTCAACAATGTGTGAAGGTTCCAATGACTCTACTTCTTTGTCAACACTTGTTACTGTCTGTCTTTTTTGTCATTGCTGTTTGGGTAGGTGTCAAGTAATAATTTGTGGGTTTGATTTGCATTTCAATATGGCAAAAGACACTGAGCATTTGAACATTTGCATATCTCCTTGGAGAAAATGCCATTGAAATACTTTGCCCATTTTTAATTGGATGATGTGTCTTTATTATTGAGTGGTAATAGTTCTTTATATATTCTGGTTATAAGTCCCTTTAGACATATGATTTGCAAATATTTTCTCTCATATTACGCATTGTCCTTTCATTTTCTTGAAGGTAAACGTGCACAACCTTTTAATTTTGATAAAGTCCAGCTTAGTCTTCTCTTTTGACCTTTATATTTTGGAGGCCATATCTAAAAAAACATTGACTAAATCCAAGGTCATGAAGATTTGCTCCCACATTTATTCTAGGAGTTTTATAGTTTTACCTCTTACATTTAGATCTATGATCCACTTTAAGTTAGTTTTTGGATAGTATGTGAAGTAGGCTGCAAGTTCATCCTCGTGGCTACAGTCCATGGGGTCACTAAGGAGTTGGACATGACTTAGCAACTAAAACAACAACAATACAGCTTTCCCAGCACCACTTGCTGGAAGGATCATTTATTTCCCCACTGAACTGTTTTAGCACTCAGGCCAAAAGTTAATTTACAATAAATGTAAGAGTTTATTTCTCATCTTGGAATTCTGTTCTATAGATCCATGTCTATCTTGATGTGAGTACCACACTGTCTTGATTACTATAACTTTGTATTCTGAAACTGATAAATGTGAGTCCTCCAACTTTGTAATTTTTTTTAATGCTTTGAGTATCCTAGGTCTCCTGAATTTCAGGATAAGTTTGCCAATTTCTGAAAAAAAAAAAACAAAAACAAAAAAACAAGCCCTTGGGATTCCAAAAGTGATTGCACTGAATATCTTGATCAACTTGAGGATGCCATTTTAGCCATATTAATTTTTCCAATCCATGAACAAAGATGAATTGCCATTTAGTAGATTTCATTGTTTTTCAATAACATTTTGTAGTTTTTAATGAACAAGTCTTGTACTTCTTTTCCTAAATTTATTTCTGTTTTGTTCTTTTTCATGCTAGTGTAAATGTAATTGTTTTTTTAACATCGTTTTTGGCTTGTTTATTGCCAGATGGAAATTTCTGGTCTTAATCATTTCACCTAGAGCAAACTCTAGATTCTCTCTCTCCATTTCTCACTCCCTTGCTTCCAAACATATTAAAATTCCAGTTTTTCAGAAAGAGCTACTGGTAAGTTATCAGTCTTACCCTCAAGAAAACTTTTATTAGATGTCTTAGTTTGAATATATGCATGTGTGTATATAATTATACACATCTGTGTTTTTTTTTTACAGTTAATGAATCTACAAACAGAATCTTACCAACATTCATATTACAATGATGGTAGGTTATGGGCAATTTTTTTCATCATTGCTAAATTTGTTTTCAAATTTTTTCTATAATTAATATGTACAATTTGTTTCTATTTTTTTTAATTCAATTTTTAAAGTGTTTTTTCACTTCTGTCAAGTAAGTTTGTCAACTGCTTCAATTTAAGACTAAGAAAATGACTATAATTTCAGTTAGTATAAATTCATTTCCATAGTCTTAGAAAACATTTGATACTTTTCCAGTGTGAATTCATTCAAAATTACTCATTAGACTTTTTTTTCCTTCAAAATACTCTAGTTGATAGATAATTTAAAGTATTTGAGCCCTTCTTGAATTTTTACAAGTTGATTAGTTCACTTCAGCTTGAGGTGCACAGTTTGATTCAGACTAATCCTTGGTGAAGTTTCACAGTAAAATAAACAAACTCCTAAATATAGCTTTAAGGGACAAAACCATAAATCTCTTTAACAAACTAATATTCTGCTGCCTAGAAACATCTTCAAAAAGGGCATAAATGTTCTCTGTAATCCATCTTTTAGATATCTGTAAAAAGCCCCTTCTAATCTTAGGATGTTAAGACACTGCTATCAGTTTATCCTTATCCTGTTCTGTCGCCTCTGGGGGAAATGAATCTGATGCAAACCTTTTAAATGTTCCAATCTTAAAAAAAAAAAAAAAAAAATGTTCTGATCTACTTCACAGAATTTATAAAAAATGTCCTTAGTTTCAGGATTTTAATATTTGTTCCCCAAATTCATTCTTGTTTACTTTATCCCTATTTGCCACAGACCTAAACTTCAGTTGCCTATTTTGTTCAAAGGAAATCAAAGTCCTCTGGGAATACTGTTGTGCGCTCTAAATAAGCTGATATACATAAAGCTCTTAACACAGTGTATGCTGGTGATAATCACTCAATAAATGGTAGCTCCAATTAGCTCTATTTAATACATTTTCAAAACTTTACTATATTATCTCCCCCTTTCATACTCAAAGTTGTTCAGTCTGTCTTCCTCTACAGTCTGCTGAAACCACACCCTCCCTTAACGTGTATAGTAATCTGAGGGTGGGCACACCTCAGTGTTATACACAGTAGGACAATGTGCCTTCTGTCTCCTTCTCCTCAGCTGACTCCTTAACAATTGCAACCTATAGCCCTAGTGAAGTATGCCCCAAATAAACTAGGTGCCAATGAAGACTAGAGGTCAAAACTATAAATAAACTCCACACGTGCTATATTTGCTTAAGAAGATGGGTCATGGCACACCGCAAAGAATACTATTACATGATGTGCAGTCAAAAAATTAAACACCTGTTTTGTTTCAGAACAACCACATGGAAATTAATAGTGAAATCAACTGCCTTAAAAAGAGGAAGTTCACAACCTATATTTCAAGCATAGATATAAAATATTTTCACCAATCTCAAATGCCAGACACTTCACACAGACTATGACTCCAAGTGGCAAAGGCTATATAAGTCCACAGAGATAAAGAGGCCAAAAGTACCCTAATGCTGTGCAGTGTGTTTTGCAAGTGATTTAAATATTCTTCAAAGCTGTTGTTTACTTTTCTTTACTGAGCCCAAAAAGGAAGCAGATGGTAAACATGACAACAACTCAAATTTTAATGCAGATAGAGTAAATAAAATACACACTATCCTTCTTCTCACCTTCACAATGTAATGTAACAAAATGAAACTAGTTACCACTTGGTAGGAAATGTGAGGTCTTCTGTAAAACCCAATTAATGTTATCAGTGTTATAGCGGATATAATTATATATCAATATATGATATACCTACAAAAGCCTTTGCCCCGTGAGGCCTTTAGGATCCCTCTCAAGCTTACAAACATTTGAGGGAAAGGACTTTTCTAAAAATGCTTCAGAGGCTGGGACATTTTGAACAAAGAAAGTGTTTAGAAAGAACAATGCTGGAATTGTTGTATAATACTGTAGTAATAGCCCCAAGCACAGGATGCTAACAGTGTCTCTTAAGACTCTAGGGCTCAAAAAGTATTACCTCTACTTGCAATACCAACTTTACTTAATCCTTAAAATTTTCAGAAGACTAAGGGTGGTTTCCCAGATAGCTCAGTGGATAAAGAATCTGCATGAAATGCAGGAGACAAAGAGACCTGTGTTCAGTCCCTGTGTCAGGAAGATCCTCTGGAGAAGGGCATGGCAACCCACTCCAGTATTCTTGCCTGGAGAATCCTGTGGACAGAGGAGCCTGGAGGGCTACAGTTGGGATTGCAAAGAGTCAGGCAGAACTGAAGTGACTAAGCACAGCACAGCAAGGATAAATGAGTCAGCTTGCCTGAGTATATTCTCAGTTTTTTATGTGAGACAAGGAGGATTGTACACCTAAGCCGGTGGACAATTCCAACTGAGTCCTGGATGATGCTGTTAAAAGAGTTGACTTTATTAAACAAACACTAGTTCATTGTAGAAAGTCTCAATAAAGAGCACTGAAATTTCCTTCTACATATGGAAAAAACTCAGGGGCATGGCAAAAGAAGAGTTCTCAATAAAGTCTACTAAGAGGTGAACTGCCTACAAAATCAGACTGAGAAGCCTATATCACATTCTAGAAGAAGGAAGAACCATCCACTGAAAGATTTTTAGTATGTTGAAATGATAGAAGTACTTAGAGAAAATAGACACAATTAGACTAGTTAGGATGCCATCTCAATAATCCAGATATGAGGTAATCCAGCTGTGGACTAAGGATTTGGAAGTAGAAAGGAAGAAATGCATACAAAGACTATTCAAAGTCAAAATGTGAAGAATGTTTGAATGCAAGGGTAGAAAGAAAGAAAATCATGGTAAAGTATGAGGTTTGAGGAGAGGTCACTGAATTCAGTTCAGTTCAGTTCAGTCTCTCAGTCATGTTCGACTGTTTGTGACCCCATGAATCGCAGCACGCCAGGCCTCCCTGTCCATCACCAACTCCCGGAGTTCACTCAGACTCACATCCATCGAGTCAGTGATGCCATCCAGCCATCTCATCCTCTGTCGTCCCCTTCTCCTCCTGCCCCCAATCCCTCCCAGCATCAGAGTCTTTTCCAATGAGTCAACTCTTCTCATGAGGTGGCCAAAGTACTGGAGTTTCAGCTTTAGCATCATTCCTTCCAAAGAAATCCCAGGGCTGATCTCCTTCAGAATGGACTGGTTGGATCTCCTTGCAGTCCAAGGGACTCTCAAGAGTCTTCTCCAACACCACAGTTCAAAACCATCAATTCTTCAGGGCTCAGCTTTCTTCACAGTCCAACTCTC
The DNA here is from genome assembly GCF_000754665.1 of Bison bison bison. NCBI lineage: Eukaryota > Metazoa > Chordata > Mammalia > Artiodactyla > Bovidae > Bison > Bison bison. The sequence goes on from NW_011494700.1 coordinate 2,346,676, forward strand.
ACATCCATACATGACCACTGGAAAAACCATAGCCTTGACTAGACAGACCTTTGTTGGCAAAGTAATGTCTCTGCTTTTGAATATGCTATCTAGGTTGGTCATAACTTTCCCTCCAAGGAGTAAGCGTCTTTTAATTTCATGGCTGCAGTCACCATCTGCAGTGATTTTGGAGCCCAAAAAAATAAAGTCTGACACCGTTTCCACTGTTTCCCCATCTATTTCCCATGAAGTGATGGGACCAGATGCCATGATCTTCGTTTTCTCAATGTTGAGCTTTAAGCCAACTTTTTCACTCTCCACTTTCACTTTCATCAAGAGGCTTTTTAGTTTCTCTTCACTTTCTTCCATAAGGGTGGTTACTACCATAGATTAAAGAGGGATGTCAGAAGAAATAATCAAGACTTTAAAAGATGAATTCATTTTAGACACATTGAGTTTGGAGAGGCGTAAGACATTCAATTGCAGTCAGTCACCAGCACTGGTAGCAGTTATGATGTAAGAGACCCGGTGACTACCACACTGCTGAGAATGGCTAACACTAGAAAAGTATTAGATGGATGAAATTTCCCTCAGGGTCATTACATTCTGCAAAAACAAGTTTATCAAGCCATTTTTACACAGACATACCATTTGAAAGTACTTCTAACCTTGGCACTCTTTACCTTAATGCTTTAAACTGTGTTTGTGAACACAAAAATATTAAATAACAGATCACCAAATGTAGTTCTGGCAAACAGCAAAGTGTGCATCACATTATGAATATAAAATTCATTCTGTTGCTTGAATTTATTTTAGACTTTGGTTTTTCAAATATTTTTCTTACATTAAATGACTTTTTGTTTCCAATTATCTTGTGAGAAAGCACACAATTTGTTTGGATCAAAAATATTAAGGCTGGTATACAAGGAGGAAAATTTCTTAGGTTAAAGAGTTTTACTTGATCATCTCCTGATATTTTTGGTTTGGTATACAACCACCTGAACCAAAAATAATCTTAACTTTTAATTCGTATTATTTCTGGCAGCAACAGGAAACAATCCATCATGGAATAAAGAAAATGACAGCTCACATAAATATCAAGTTCCTCCTTAACCATTTAAAAAAAAAGCATAACTACTTTGTGAAATTCAAGGGTCAAGGAACTGAGTGATATGACTTGCTAGGAATTTTGCAATATATTTTGATTTATAACTGAAATTAGGAAGCACATTACTTATGTAAAGCAAACTCATGAAGAAGTTTAACAAATACTTGGTATAAACCCTTGATCCACAAATCAAAATGACTACTCTTTGCAATAAATACTATGGCATGTTTTCCTTTATTTCCTCCTACTGTAAGAAGTAGAATTTGCACATATAAAAAGCAATCACTCATTCATCAGTAGTGACAAATATACCATACTAAAATCATAAAATGTTAACAAAAGGAGAAGCTGACCATGAGGAATGGAGGAACTCTATGTGCTATCTCTGTAAATCTAAAATGACTCTAAAATTTAAAATTCTATTTAAAAAAATCACTGTACTTTTATGCTTTTTAAAGGTCATGTTTTGCTTTAGTCTCACAACCAAATATTCATTCGATACATACATATTGAACAAATGGGTATATTAAGCTATACACAATACACAAAGATGACTAAGACCTGAGGACTAAGACATCAGGACACGCATGCTCAGTCACTCAGTTGTGTTCAACTCTTTGTGACCCCACGGACTGCAGCCTGCCAGGCTCCTCTGTCCTTGGGATTTTCCAGGCAAGAATACTGGAGTGGGTTGCCATTTCCTTCTCCAGAAAGACATCAACTCCCTCTAATTTCCAAGGTCTCACCCTCAAGGACTTTAATGTCAGGAGAAGAGATAAGACTGAGGACACAAAGTACAATACACAAAAGTCATAAAGCAACTTTTCCTCCCCTTTGGTGGTTCAGTGATAAAGAATCCACCTGCCAATTTAGGAGCCAAAGGAGACGTGGGTTCAGTCCCTGGACTGGGAGGATCTCCTGGAGAAGGAAACGCAACCCACTCCAGCATTCTTGCCTGGAGAGTCCCATGGACAGAGGAGCCCTGCAAATCCATTGAGGCAGGCTGAATCTTCCTCTGGACTTAAATCTAAGGCCTCACAGTTGGGTGCCAGGTGTTGTTGGATAACGAAAAGTCTCTAAAAGAGTCTCAATTTCAGAATTAAATACCCAGTTCACATAGAAACCAAATTCCGTACTTCATGCAAAAGTAGAGTGTCGCCCTCCCCTGGCTCAGACCTGCCGTTTTCTCTTCCCTTGACTAGCAGCTTTCCTTGGCACATCCTACTGGCTCCTGTGCAGTTGCCTGCGACACCCTTGGGGAGGCAGAGAAAGTCTTAATGTGTTGGTCATTCAGTCGTGTCTGATTATCTGCGATCGCATAGACTGTACCTTGCCAGGCTCCTTTGTCCACAGAGAAAGTCCAGCCATTCACTTCTTCAGGGATCTTCCTGACCCAGGGATCAAGCCCGGGTCTCCTGCATTGCAGGAAGATTCTTCACCATCTGAGCCACCAGAGAAATTCTTAACTGCCCTACAAATACCTATATTGCTTTGCCATTCAGATGCCCAGAGATGTCTGCTCCACCCACATATGGGCTCCCTGACCCATCTGTGACCAACGCCAGCATACCTTCTTGGGATGGTCACTTACAATTCCATGGAATATCTCCAGCCCATTGTCAGTGGGAAAACAGACTCCCCACCCACTGTTCTCTACTCTCTGCCACTGTCTCCATCAGCCAGCTTCTTCCCTTGAGATTCCTCTGGCATAAATGTTACATGGTTCTCTCTGTTCCCCAAGCTCCAGAGAACACGATCAGGCTCGCTTTTCATTCTTTCTCTCTCCCTTCCTTCCTCCCACCCTGACTCTTGCTCATAAGCACAAATGGACATAATAAATATAAATAACTCAAGGCACTTTTACAGTAATTCAAATTTGAATATGAACCTTACCCAAGGAACCCCTTTACTATGCAACTGACTTTATAATTCCCTCAGATAATTGCTTCAGAAAGTTTGGATGGAGCTTATTCTGCTAGTCAAGTTCTGTTGCAATCTGAGAGGTGTTTTTAAGCAATCATCTGGCCTCTTTACAGTTCTGACCTCTTCCAATTCCAGTGCTGGATTAAAAAAAAAAGTTGTTGAAGATGTTGCAACATTCTTACCCCCCTAATTCCTTGGACTGCTACCTAAAAATGCATCTATCTAGTTAAGATCACAGATTCTACCAACTTTGTAGTCTTATAGCCTATTACCAGCTTTAAGAAAAAACAGACCAGATGAAATATCTTAGTTCAGATTAAGCACCCCCTGGTGTTGGTGATGGATAGGGAGGCCTGGCGTGCTGTGATTCATGGGGTCGCAAAGAGTCAGACACGACTGAGCAACTGAACTGAACTAAACTGAACTGATGTTATATAGGAAAAGCTATTTAAAATAATATTAAATGAGGAAAAGTACTCTTCCAAATACTCTAACAGATGTTGTTTCTTACATTACAGAAGGAAATGAGCGGGACTTCCCACTGGTCCAGTGGTTAAGAATCTGCCTGCCAATGTAGGGGACACGGGTTTGATCCCTGGTCTGAGAGGATCCCACATGCCGCTGGGCAACTAAGCCCGTGCACCCTAGAGCCCGCGCTCCCCAACCAGAGAAGCCACTGCAGGGAGAAGCCCATGCACCGCGACTAGAGTAGCCCCTGCTGGCTGCAACTAGAGAAGGCCCACATGCAGCAACGCAGACCCAGCACAGCCAAAAATAAATTTAAAACTTTTTTAAAAAGGAAATGAGGGACTTCCTGGTGGTCCAGTGGCAGAAACTCCCCACTCCCAGTGAAGGGGGCTCGGTATCGATCCCTGGTCAGGAAGCTAGATCCCACGTGCTGCAACTAAAGAACTGGCATGCCCATTGAAGATCAAAGATCCGTGTGCTGAAACTAAGACCCAGTGCAGTCAAATAAACAAATGAAGGAAATGAATGAGAAGCACATGGTGGTAAATGAGTGAATAACAATCTGCTGAAGGATAAGACTGAAGCAAGCATCATATATTAACTGTGGCCTCCCAGTCATCACTACTTTACGGGTGGTGGTACATTTGGGATTCACAAATTGCATTAAATTCAAAAATCTTTACTGAGTGCTTACCATGTGCATGATACCAGGCTATATGCTATAAAGAATATTTTAAAAATTATATGATACAGTGGCTGTCCTCAGGGGTGGTGAGATATATACAAATAACCACAGAATACCACAAACAATAAGCACTAAAAGAATATGCCACTACGAGATTACATTTTCTGATAGGATTAGAAGACCTCATACAGGAAGAGGCTTTTTGCTAGATTTTAAAGGAAAAGAGCAGGATTTCGTGGGGCAGAAATGGGAAGAAGATTGCATTAACAAATACGAAGAGGGGGAAAATAAAGAATGGCTTGTAACATGTTTTAGAGGAAAGGATAGCACCAGAGAATGACAAAGAGCTTGGATCTGTAGAATTCCTCCAAAAAGAGTGAGAGATGAGTTCTGGGTGGAGCAGCAGAAAACAAAAAGGAAAAGGACTCCTCTTATTTCAAAAACATTTGATCCCAGAGAAGGAAGTTCCACTGACTGACGGCTCCCAGCCACTCCTCACCAGCTGCAGCCAGCCCTGCAACTACAAGGCCCTATCTATAATATGTAAATCCTAAGCATGGAGTTTGGGATTTTAAATTTTTGGTTTTGAGCATAAGTTGTGAATTTTAAAAGGTTTGAATTTCTTTTCAGAGTGCTGCTGCAGTACATATACAGTCACACAATCTACATGTGCAGCCTTCCTTCTGTAGTTCGAAACTACCCAAGTCTCAAGGGGGATTTGATGAGGTAAGTAAATGAGAAATTTACAAGTGCTAAAAACAATCTGAAATGCAGATCTCTCTATTTGCAAGAAGATAAGCCGGAATCTTAATCAGACGGCTATTAAAGCTCCCTGGAACATAATCAGAAATAACAAAAGTTTCAAATAACCCCATACAATTTTGCCTTGTGAGATCCTTGTGAATTCTATCCAATAAGAATGTAACAAGTCACACCTAACAGACTGAAGTACCCAGATGCCATGGGAACAAGGAAGAGAGCAAGAAAACATAAAAGCAGGAAATCGTTCAGGAAGGAGTGAACAACTTCTAGCGAAGGAACACAGCACATGCAGGGGCTGAACAAGGCCATTAGTTATTAATAGAACACGGAACTTGAGTGAATAGAAAACGCCAAGAAGTTAATAAAAGTAGGAATGATTTAAGCAGGCTTACACACTTGGCTATTATTAAGAGCCCAACCTCAGGTATTCAGACAGTCAACAAATAAAACTCTTCATTCAAAATTTAGATGTTTACCTCTCAACAGAAACCCTACCCACTTACCCCAAATGAGGCACTAAGAACATCTTGGCAGCCATGTCACAATGGCTTTCCAAGTTTCTTTCAGAGAAATGATGAGCTACAGGAACAGCTGGGCACCACAGCACAGCTGCAAATCTTTCAAGGGCACAAATGATGCCTCAGAACACTGACAATAAAACAAACCCTTGACCTCACAAAGTCTTTTCTGGCCATTTTATTTGGCCACATTACAATCTCTCCATCCTTGAATTCATCATTGGTTCTGGTCTGTGACTGTCATTGGTTTTGGTCTCTCTGACCCTATTTTCAGTCTCCCTAACTGTGGGGTCTTATCCCGAAATAACTTGACCAAAGTCCTTGAGGACAGGCATTGAGTTCCACTCATGTTTGCAACCCCCAAGGGTCTGGTATAGAGTCTTCAGGGATTTCTTGTAGAATTGGAAGCCCTGTTGCTAAATATTTCTTTGGAGTATATTTATACATACTCTCCCATTACAAAATGTTCTATAACAAGGATTGCAGAATAACTGTTTTTGCTAGGAACAATTACACTTCAAAGGAGCACAGCTATTCCATTGGTTGTGTGTAGTGTCTTGGAAGAAAAACATGATATAAATCAGCATATCATAGACTAGACAAATAGAACTTCTCTAATAAATCTTGTTTTCAACGCAGCAATTGTGGGCTTTAGAAATGTGCCTCATTTCCTTTATTATTAAAAACAAGTAAAAATTTTTTAAAAATGAAAACAAGTAAGGAAGTATTTCAACAACATTTTTAGCAAAAGAGAAGATGAAAGTATCAGTGGCTCAGTTGTGTCCGACTCGTTGCGAACCCACAAACTGTAGCCCACCAGGCTCCTCTGTCCACGGGATTTCCCAGGCAAGAATACTAGAGTGGGTTGCCTTTTCCTTCTCCGGGGAATCTCCCTGTCTCAGAGATTAAACCCCCATCTCCTGCGTTGGCAGGTGGATGCTTTACCACTAGGCCACTAGGGAAGCCCCCAGCATAGGCTCATGGGTTATAAAGACTGTGCACTAAAATGCACAGTTAGTAAACAAAGGACTATTTTTTTTTAACTTTTTGTTTTGAGTTGGGGTATAGCTGATTAACAATCGTTATGATAGCTTCAGGTGAACAGTGAAGGGACCCAGCCACACATATATTTGTATACTAAGGGCTGTTTTTAATGACACCTTCTGTGCTTCCCTGGTGCCTCAGCTGGTAGAGAATCCATCCTCAATGTGGGAGGCCTGGATTCCATCCCTGGGTTGGGAAGATCCTCTGGAGAAGGGAATAGCTACCCTCTCCAGTATTCTGGCCTGGAGAATTCCATGGACTGTACAGTCCATGGGATGGCAAAGAATCGGACACGACTGAGCAACTTCCACCTTACTTCCCTGGTGGCTCAGATAGTGAACAATCTGCCTATAATGCAGGAGCGTGGGTGCGTACTAAGTCTGACTCTTTGCAACTCACTGGACTGCAGCCCACCAGGCTCCTATGTCCATGGGGATTCTCCAGGCAAGAATACTTAGCGAGTTGCTGGGCCCTCCTCCAGGGAATTTTCTCAATCCAGGGATCGAACCAGTGTCACTGACAGGCGGGTTCTTTACCACTAGTGCCCCCTGGGAAGTCCGTAATGCAGGAGATCTAAGTTCAATCCCTGGGTCAGGGAGATACCCTGGAGAAGGGAATGGCAACCCACTCCAGCATTCTTGCTGGAGAATTCCGTGGACAGAGAAGCCTGGTAGGCTACAGTTGGTGGGGTTGCAAAGAGTCGGACACAACTGAGCCACTAAAACACATTGTAATACACAAAGACCTTATTAACACTTAGGGGGTTAATATTGCTGATCTACATCCATTGTGAACTGCTGAGCAAAGATGAGTCCATCTGTCCCCTGACCTCAAGGAGTTCCTTGGGATGCTGTCTGAAAAATACAGTATTAAGGGAAAAAAAGTCAAAATAATTCAGGCCTGAAATCAGAAAGCCACTGCTTCTGGGACAACTACAGGATAATATTAGAGCATCCTTTTTTTTTTTTCATAACCAAGATGAGAAGCTGTAACAAACAACACCAGATAACGATTTCCTTTATTTCCATCTTAAAATACCCTTTGATAGCATGTTTTCTATCATCTATTTATAAAGCCATGATCCATTAATCATTTCAAGTGGAAAATTAATTACTTTTGGATCAGAAGAAAAATCAGAAGTTCCTTTGAAAACATTGAAAATTTCTATTGTATATTTTTCATTATCAAAGAAAATTCTTTCAAAAGTTCAATCCTTTCCAATATTTAAATCCATCTTTTAAAAATTGCTATACTTCTATTACACATTTATCCAGTTATCTTTTATAACTGTCCAGGAAGACAGTGAAAAGGACCTTTTCTGGGCATTTATGTTAAAGGTAACATCAATGTAATGTGTCTTCTAAGAAAAATAGTCTTTTCTAATAAAAATAAGGATGGAGGGATCTTCAATGCATTTCTAAATGTCACAGAATAGGAGATATTTAATGTGATACTTTGTCTATAAAGGAAAATACAGAATTCGGTCAACTATTTTCAGGTTTTAAAATAATTTTTGCTTTAGTGTTCCATCAGTTTGTAGGTCTAGCCACCATCTGTTTACCAGTTTTCCTTTAATTTACCTTATAGTTTTAACTCAAATTATATTTTCAAAAAGTCAGGCCAATTTTAGAGCTGCAGTCCCTACTAGTTAGACTAAATGACCTAATTGACAGAGAAAATGTATTATAATGAAATTATACCATAGCTAATCTTGGGAGGGAAAGTTTCAAAAACCAACAACACTCTAAATTAGAAACTAAAAACATTAGTCCCAAGTAATAATCACAAACTAGATCTACACAGGCAGCTGGTATTTGTCCTCAGTCAAGAGAAAGTTGCTACCATTTTATTGTAATTTTACCTATATTAACGCTTAATTTATATGGAAATCTATATATTGAAGGGTCTCTTCTCTGTTTAAAGCTAACTGGTAAGTTTTAGGGAAATATCTCAGTAAATCTCCATATAATTGATTTCCAAAAGAAAGGGACACAATAACATGTATATTTTCCCCCTGGTTAATACAGTAGTAAGAACACAAGGAAGCACTTAAACAAGAGGTGATGTGTTAGGACTAGTAACTTGCTACAATTTATGAAAGAGAGAGGGTTTTCTTTTCAAATTGAAAAAATAAATATATAAAAAGGCAATAAAACTGTAAAAAAGAAAGGAAATTGAATAATAACCAAGTTGGAGGGGGAATAAACCCAAGCAGGTGAAGACATCAATCAATTCCAGACACTATTTACTCTACAATTCTAGGTACTGAAGGCTGGGGAAGGAAGGTTTCTCTGTGAGACCATAAACAAAAACTTACATGATCTAGTAACGCCATAGCTACTTCTGCTCAGTCTCCATTTTAAGACTTTTCTAGTATAATTCCTTTGGGAGCAGGTCTTTACTTAATTTTTATACCACAGGTTTTATTCTCTCTCAATATAAATTAATTTTTTTTAAATTACAAAACATTGATCCAAGAACACAGTCATTTAATAAATTTGAAATCTTTTAGTTATATTGGCTTTTTTGCAATGACCTTTTAAAAATTATTTTAGATAATGCTTAAGGCAAGTCATTTTTTCAAAACTAACACAGTGATTGATTCCTGTCACTACATGATTTCACAAGAAGCATCAGGCATACAGCTAACAACTGAGTGGAGGTTAAGCTTTTTGTTTGTTATGTTTGGCTACTGCTAACCCTGTGATTCTAGACATATTAGAATAAACACATATAAATCAAATAATGCTTTTCTTTGTCACCTCAAATTCAAATCCATTTCTGAGCAACACTAGTTGAGATTCTAGGAACTACTCAGCCACTGGCTCAAGTTCTTACCTCATGGAACAAATGTCTACACAGGCTTGAAAGCAGTCTTGCTCAACCCCATGGCTGGTAATAACCACAAAAGGCTTTTGATTGTCCAAAAACTACATCAAAGGGGAAACATCCCCAAATCAAAAGTCTTTAAACAAAAGGAGAAAGAGTGAACATCAGCAAAACACTAACTTTGAAGTACCATGTACATCAACATTATTAAGACAAATCTTTCAAAGTAGCCCATCAACCTCACACTGCTGTCACCCACTCTTGAGGCTTGAGCCTGGCCCCTGCTGCATAGAGACCTCATGGGCACTTGCCCTTACTCCCACATTCACCTTCTCAAATTACTCACAAACATCACTCTCCTCCAGACTTGATGATCACGTAAGGGGTGGGACCACTGGTCTCATTCATCTTTGCATCCACTACAGCATTTATAACAGTGCTTTATTCACAATTTAAATAACTTTCTGTTGCTTAGAAGAGCAAAAAGAAATGCTAAATTATGTTTCTCCTAATAATTCATTTTGTGAGCTGTTCATCAATTGCTGATGCACTTTGGTAAACACCCCCCTAATAGTTTTGAAGTAACTTAGAATGCACTCCTAATAGTGTGTGTGTGTGTGTGTTAATCACTTAGTCGTGTCTGACTCTTTGTGATCACATGGACTGTAGCCCACCAGGCTCCCCCATCCTTGGGATTTTCCAGGCAAGAATAATGGAGTGGGTTGCCATTTCCTTCTTTAGCAATAGGAAAAAGAGCTGAACAAAAGTATGAACCACAAAAATAAAGTCAGGAAGCAAATAATATAAAACTTGGTTTTTAATACTTGGTATTCTCTATAGGTATAAAAACCAAAGATTGCTAAAATGCAGCCTTTATTAAAGGAGTACCTCAGTACTGTTTATTATAGTTTGGGAGGGTTTATATTGTCACCCTGCTTATTTAACTTCTATGCAGAGTACATCATGAGAAACGCTGGGCTGGATGAAGCACAAGCTGGAATCAAGATTGCCGGGAGAAATACCAATAACCTCAGATATGCAGATGACACCACCCTTATGGCAGAAAGTGAAGAGGAACTCAAAAGCCTCTTGATGAAAGTGAAAGTGGAGAGTGAAAAAGTTGGCTTAAAGCTCAACATTCAGAAAACGAAGATCATGGCATCCAGTCCCATCACTTCATGGGAAATAGATGGGGAAACAGTGGAAACAGTGTCAGACTTTATTGTTTTGGGCTCCAAAATCACTGCAGATGGTGACTGCAGCCATGAAATTAAAAGACGCTTACACCTTGGAAGGAAAGTTATGACCAACCTAGATAGCATATTCAAAAGCAGAGACATTACTTTGCCAACAAATGTCCGTCTAGTCAAG
>NW_011494700.1:2357462-2394938 GCF_000754665.1 Bison bison bison
TGCCGAAGAATTGATGCTTTTGAACTGTGGTGTTGGAGAAGACTCTCGAGAGTCCCTTGGACTGCAAGGAGATCCAACCAGTCCATTCTGAAGGAGATCAGCCCTGGGATTTCTTTGGAAGGAATGATGCTAAAGCTGAAACTCCAGTACTTTGGCCACCTCATGCAAAGAGCTGACTCATTGGAAAAGACTCTGATGCTGGGAGGGATTGGGGGCAGGAGGAGAAGGGGACGACAGAGGATGAGATGTCTGGATGGCAACACCGACTCGATGGACGTGAGTCTGAGTGAACTTCGGGAGTTGGTGATGGACAGGGAGGCCTGGCGTGCTGCGATTCATGGGGTCACAAACAGTCGAACATGACTGAGAGACTGAACTGAACTGAACTGAACTGGGAGGGTTTTGCGGGGTGTGGGGTGGGGGGAGGGGAGGACAAGGAGGAAAACAAGCAAAGCTCACACTTTACAGTGTAAAAGCTTCTCCCAAGAGACAGATCTGAAACATACATCTGTTTTGTAGCATTCTACACTAAGGTCTGATGTTAACTACCAAATCAGACTTTTTAAGGAGGAAAATTTGAGAATTTACCTAGGAATCTGTCATGTGTTTTGCATATCCGTCCAGCACGTTTCTGCTCTATCCTTACTTTTTTAAAATCATATATATAATAACAACTATTGGAAAACCGGAATGCTATTTACTGATCTGAATCTATAAGAGAGTTTCCTTAAAAAACAAAAGTCAGGAATTAATGTATAACCATTGCATTTAACTCTTATAAAGAAAACTAATATTCTTAGTAAATCACTCTGTGTATAGAATCAAAGACTGAACAGCACAGGAACAAAAACATAATAGGCAAATGAGAAACAATTTTATTCCAAAGTAATTTTGGAGACACAGTTCCCTGAATGAGTTCATTGGTTCACTCTGAAATGGAATCATACAGCACAGGAGGCAGTATTACAACGCCTTTGCCTTCTTGGAACAGAGCCTGTCACAAACACCCACAGGGCAGATGGAGAGAGAAGTAAATAGGAGAACACAAGTTGTCACTGAGACCCTTTTCATCACACATTTCCTAGGGCTCCCATATTTCCAACCATTACAACTTTGGTCTTTAATGGCTAACTTTAAGAAAAATAATGATAATCGGTGGCCCACTAGCTAAAAACCGAAGCGTCCTAAAGATAAGAATACATTAACTGTGGAAACTGCCACTGCTGAATCACCTATCACCAAATCTCTCATACTACATGTCCAGATTACCATTCAGTTCAGTTCAGTCACTCAGTCGTGTCCGACTCTTTGCGACCCCATGAACTGCAGCACGCCACGCCTCCCTGTCCATCACCAACTCCCAAAGTTCACTCAGACTCATGTCCATCGAGTCGGTGTTGCCATCCAGCCATCTCATCCTCTGTCGTCCCCTTCTCCTCCTGCCCCCAATCCCTCCCAGCATGAGTCTTTTCCAATGAGTCAACTCTTCGCATGAGGTGGCCAAAGTACTGGAGTTTCAGCTTTAGCATCATTCCTTCCAAAGAAATCCTAGGGCTGATCTCCTTCAGAATGGACTGGTTGGATCTCCTTGCATGGAGTCAAAGTGGTGTCAATCCTAGCTTTGCGTGAGAAAGTTTTTGGTGTTTCATTCTTAAGCATCAATGAGAAAGTAAAACTACCACACCATGCCTTCATATCATAAAATCACCCACTAGAAAAAGGAACTCAAGGAAGGTTAAGGAGGTTGAAGTCTTTTTCCTGCAAATAAAAAGGGGGACACAGAAAGGATTTGTACCTGAAGAGTCCCACAAGATCTCACTCTGTTTCATTTCCACCCCGATTCTCAGAGCTTTGGGGAGAACTGGCAGAAAGAAAAGGGTGAAGTCATATTCTGAGGGGTTTGCACAATTTGCTTGCCAGTGGAAAGATGAAGAGGAGGCCAGGTATCTTCTCCTGCAAGAACTCGAAAATTACAACTCACTGCTGAACAACCATCAACAGGAGAATGTTGGATTCCCACCAAAAAAAAAAAGATACCCCACATCCAAGGGCACAGGAGAAACCCCAGCAAGACAGTAGAAGGGGCAAAATCATATTTAGAATCAAACCCCATACTTGCCAGAGACGCTCGGAGGGCTCAAACAAAACCTTGTGCACACAGGAGACCCAACAGAGACTGAGCCAGACCTGTCTTTGAGTGCTTGAGTGTCTCTTGTGGAGGTACGGGTCAGCAGTGGCCTGCCGCAAGGGCAGGGACTCTGGGTGCAGCAGTCCTGGGTGTGGCATAAGCCCTCATGGAGGAGGTCACCATTAATCCCACCATAGAACTGCCGAGCAGATGATCCACCAACTGCAGAACAATTATACCAAACAAATTCTTGCACTGTTAAGAAAGTTCTAGGACCCACAACAGATTTCCCAACCTGGGGGTCTGGCAAAGGGACTGAGAACCCCCAGGGAATTTGACTTTGGAGGCCAGTGGGATTTGATTACAGAACTTCCACGGGACTGGGAAAACAGAATCTTGGAGGGCACAAACCTTGTGCACACCAGGACCCAGGAGAAAAGAGAAGTGACCCCACAAAAGACTGACCCAGACTTGCCCATGAGTGTCCCAGAGTCTCCGGTGGAGGCATGGGTCTGTGGTGGCCTGCTACAGGGTCGCAGGCACTGAGTGTGACAGTGCACACATAGGACCTTTTGAAGGAGGCCGCCACTATCTTCATTACTTCCACCATACTTTGGTCTCTGGCCAAAGAGCAGGGAGGGAACACAGCCCCGCGCATCAACAGAAAATTGGATTAAAGATTTACTGAGCATGGCCCTGCCCATCAGAACAAGACCCAGTTTCCCCCTCGGTCGGTCTCTCCCATCAGGAAGCTTCCATTAGCCCCTTATCCTTGTCCCTGAGAGGGCAGGCATAATGAAAACTACAATCACAGAAAACTAATCAAAGTGAACACATGGACCACAGCATTATCTAATTCGATGAAACTACGAGCCATGCCATGTAGGGCCACCCAAGATGGACAGATCATGGTGGAGAGTTCTGACAAAATGTGGTCCACTAGAGAAAGGAATGGCAAACCACTTCAGTATTCTTGCCTTGAGAACCCCATGAACAGTATGAAAAGGCAAAAAGAGATGACACTGAAAGATGAACACTCCAGGCCAGTAGGTGCCCAATATGCTACTGGAGAAGAGTGGAGAAATAACACCAGAAAGAATGAAGAGATGGAGCCAAAGCAAAAACAATGCCTAGTTGTGGATGTGACTGGTGATGGAAGTAAAGCCCAATGCTGTAAAGAGCAATACTGCATAGGAACCTAGAATGTTAGGTCCATGAATCAAGGCAAATTGGAAGTGGTCAAACAGGAGATGACAAGAGTGAACATCAACATTTTAGGAACTAAAATGGACTGGAATGGGTGAATTCAACTCAGATGACCATGATATCTACTACTGGGGGAAGAATCCCTTAGAAGAAATGGAGTAGCCATCATAGTCAACAAAAGAGTTCAAAATGCAGTACTTGGGTGCAATCTCAAAAACGACAGACTGATCTCTGTTTGTTTCCAAGGCAAACCATTCTATATGCCCCAACCAGGAATGCTGAAGAAGCTGAAGTTGAACGGTTCTATGAAGACCTACAGGACCTTCTACAACTAACATGCAAAAAAGATGTCCTCTTCATTATAGGGGACTGAAATGCAAAAGTAGGAAGTTAAGAGCTACCTAGAGTAACAGGCAAATTTGGCCTTGGAGTACAAAACGAAGTAGGTCAGAAACTAACAGAGTTTTGCCAAGAGAACACACTGGTTATAGTAAACAGTCTCTTCCAACAACACAAGAGAATACTCTACACATGAACATCACCAGATGGCCAATACTGAAATCAGACTGATTATATTCTTTGCAGCCAAAGATGGAGAAGCTCTATAAAGTCAGCAGAAACAAGACCGGGAGCTGACTGTAGCTCAGATCATGAACTACTTACTGCAAAATTCAGACTTAAATTGAAGAAAGTGGGGAAAACCACCATACCATTCAGGTATGACCTAAATCAAATGTACAATCTTATGATTATACAGAGGAAGTGACAAATAGATTCAAGGGATTAGATCTGACAGAGTGCCTGAAGAACTATGGATGGAGGTTCCTGACACTGTACAGGAGGCAGGGATCAAGGCCATCCCTGAGAAAAAGAAATGCAAAAAGGCAAAATGATCATCTGAGGAGGCCTTACAAATAGCTGAGAAAAGAAGAGAAGCGAAAAGCAAAGGAGAAAAGGAAAGATATAGCCATTTGAATGCACAGTCCAAAAGAACAGCAAGGAGAGATAAGAAAGCCTTCCTTAGTGATCGATGCAGAGAAATAGAGGAAAACAATAGAATGGGAAAGATCAGAGATCTCTTCAAGAAAATTAGTGATAACAAGGGAACATTTCATGCAAAGATGAGAACAATAAAGGGCAGAAATGGTATGGACCTCACAGAAGTAAAAGATATTAAGAAGAGTTGGCAAGAATACACAGAAGAACTGTACAAAAAAGATCTTTACGACCCAGATAACCACAATAGTGTGATCACTCACCTAGAGCCAGGCATCCTGGAATGCAAAATCATTTGGGCCTTAGGAAGCATCACTATGAACCAAGCTAGTGGAGGTGATGGAATTCCAGTTGAGCTATTTCAAATCCTAAAAGACGATGCTGTGAAAGTGCTGCACTCAATATGCCAGCAAATTTGGAAAACTCAGCAGTGGCCATAGGACCGGAAAAGGTCAGTTTTCACTCCAATCCCAAAGAAAGGCAATGCCAAAGAATGTTCAAACTCCCACACAATTGCACTCATCTCATACACTAGCAAAATAATGCTCAAAATTCTCCAAGCCAGACTTCAACAGTATGTGAACTGTGAAATTCCAGATGTTCAAGCTGGATTTAGAAAAGGCAGAGGAACCAGAAATCAAATTGCCAACATCCTCTGGATCATTGAAAAAGTGAGAGAGTTCCAAAAAAAATCTACTTCTGCTTTATGGACTACGCCAAAGCTTTGACTACGTGGATCACAACAAACGGTGGAAATTACTTAAAGAGATGGGAATATGAGACCACCTGACCTGCCTCCTGAGAAATCTGTATGCAGGTCAAGAAGCAACAATTAAAACTGGACATGGAATAGCAAACTGGTTCCAAATCAGGAAAAGAGTACATCAAGGTTGCATATTGTCACCCTTCTTATTTAAGTTATATGCAGAGTATATCATGCAAAATGCCAGGCTGGATGAACCACAAGCTGGAATCAAGATTGCTGGGAGAAATATCAACGAGCTCAGACATGCAGATGATACCACCCTTATTCAGAAAGTGAAGAAGAATTAAAAAGTCTCTTGATGAAAGGGAAAGAGGAGAGCAAAAAAGTTGGCTTAAAACTCAACTTTTAGAACTAAGATCATGGCATCAAGTCCCATCACTTCATGGCAAATAGATGGGAAAACAATGGAAACAGTGAAAGACTTCATTTTGGGGGAGGCTCCAAAATCACTGTAGATGGTGACTGCAGCCATGAAATTAAAAGACACTTGCTTCTTGGAAGAAAAGCTATGACCAACCTAGACAGCATATTAAAAAGCAGAGACATTACTTTGCCAACAAAGGTACATCTAGTCAAAGCTATGGTTTTTCCAGTAGTCATGTATGGATGTGAGAGTTGGACCATAAAGAAAGCTGAGAGCCAAAGAATAGATGCCCTTGAACTGTGGTGTTGGAGAAGACTCTTGAGAGTCCCTTGGACTGAAAGGAGACCAAATCAGTCAATCCTAAAGGAAATCAGTTCTGAATATTCATCGGAAGGACTGATGCTGAAGCTGAAACTCCAATACTTTGGCCACCTGATGCAAAGACATGACTCATTGAAAAAGACCCTGATGCTGGAAAAGATTGAAGGCAGGAGGAGAAGGGGATGACAGAGGATGAGATGGTTGGATGGCATCACCGACTCAATGGACATGAGTTTAAGCAAGCTCTGGGAGTTGGTGATGGACAGCGAAGCCTGGCGTGCTGCAGTCCATTGGGTCACAAAGAGTCGGACACGATGAGCGACTGAACTGAACTGAGAAAAAGGATCAAGCCTGTAACAGACATCAAGTCCCTATTCATAGTTTGTGAATATCAAAAATATCACAGCAGTAATTTGCTCAAACTTGGCATTTTGTGTGCCTTTGCATGTGTGTGGATGCATGCTTAGGGATAGGAATGCACATATAAATGCATAAACATAGAGGAAAACAGTGCAAAGAGGCAGAAGACATTTATTCATATTATAATGTCCATTATCAAAGGTCATGGATGGAAAAGAGCAAATATGCATACATCTTTATATCATTTCACCATTTCATCATGTACCATCACATGGAATAAAGAACACAAATAGCAAATGTTGGTGAGGATGTGGAGAATTGAAAACCCTCCTACATTGTTGGTGGGAATGTAAACTGGTACAACCGCTGTGTCTAACAGCATGGAGGCTTCTCAAAAAACTAAAAACAGAAGTACCATATGATGAAGCAATTCCATTCCTGTGCATATATCCATAAAAAACAAAAATACTATTTCAAAAATAGTTCATAGAAGCCAACGTAGAAAAGCAACCTAAGTGTCAATCAACAGATGAATGGATAAAGATTAAGTACATATATGCAGTGGAATATTACCAGTCATAAAACAGAATGAAATATTGCCATTTGCAGTAACATGGATGGAACTGATGGTATTATTCTAAGTGAAATAAATCAGACAGAGAAAGATAAATATTTATGATATCACTTATATGTGGAATATAAAAAAAAAAACCAATAAACTAGTGGCTAGAACTAAAAACAAGCAAACTCAGAGATACTAGTGGGGAGAGGGAAGAGAGGAGGGGCAAAATAGGTGTAAGAGATTAAGAAGTACTATGCATAAACAAAACTACTATGCATAAATAAAACAAGCTACAGGATATATTGTACAGCAATGGGAATATAGCCAACATTTTATAATAACTATAAATGGAGTATAACCTTTAAAAACTGCAAATCACTATATTGCATTCCTATAATCTATATAATGCTGTGCTGTGCTAAGTCGCCTCAGTCATGTTGGACTCTTTGTGACCCTACGGACTGGAGCCCACCAGGCTCCTCTGTCCATGACATTCTCTAGGCAAGAATACTAGAGTGGGTTCCCATGCCCTCCTCCAGGGGATCTTTCACACCCAGGGATCAAACCCATGCCTCTTATGTCTCCTGCACTTGCTGGCAGATTCTTTACCATTAGTGCCACCTAGTAAGCTAGAGCCACCAGCGTCCCTATAAATTAGGAAGCCAATTTATATAATATTTATTATCAATTAGGGCTTCCCTGGTGGTTCAGATGGTAAAGAATCCTCCTGCAATGTGGGAGACCTGGATTTGATTCCAGACAGCTGAATGAAGATGCGTCCTCTTCAAATGCCAGCTCTCCACTGGTAGGTTCCCTTTTGCTACTGGCTGTAAATGTCTTTTTTTTTGTTTTTTCACCTTTTGACCAATGAAGAATTGGTTCCATTTCACTGTGCCCAAGAATTTAGACTGGTTTCTACAAAAACTTTACACAAGACATAAAATCTAATCATTCTTATTCTGTTCAATGGCCAATGCTCATTTTCTAATACCATTTTTCATCTTAATAAAATATATATAGAATATATCAGAAACTATAACAGTGCAAAATTAAAGCAAACTACAATATTTGAGGACAATAAAATTTTGATACATATTCTTAAGTATTACTTTTGTTTAAATTATCTGTCTGGTGATAAAAATTCAATTCTTGAAACTGAGGTATTTTGTGACTTTTCCAGGAGGGCTCACTAACCATAAGTATGACATTCATGGCTGTAAATTTTAATTAATAGTAATCTAAGAGTATTCTGAGCAACCTAAAATATTAATTATTGTTTTATATACTCTGAAGAGGAACTCTATGATAACTAGAAAGGATAGTCTCAAGAGAAAATTACCATACTAAAGAAGAAACTGAGATTATCATATTAAGCGAAGTAAGTCAGAAAGAGAAAGACAAATACCACATGACAGCATTTCTATGTGGAACCTAAAACATGCCACAACTGAACTCATCTAGGAGACAGACTCACAGACATAGAGAACAGACTTGCAGTTGCCAAGGGAAGTGGGGTGGGGAAGGGATGGATTGGGAGCTTGAGATTAGCAGACACAAACTATTATATATAGAATGGATAAACAACAAGGTCTTACTGTATCGCACAGGGAGCTGTATTCAATATCCTGTGATGAACCATAATGGAAAAGAATATGAAAAAGAATATATATATATATGTCTGTGTGTGTGTGTGTATACACACACACATATGTATAACTGAACCCCTCCGCTATACAGCAGAAATGAACACAACATTGTAAATCAACGATACCCAAATAATATAAAAATTTTAAAAAGAAAAGAAGAAAGTTCCCTTTTTTTTTTTTTTTTACAAATAAGCCTAAGAGAAAATACAAAATTGATTGGAGGAATTACCAGATTAAAAAAATTAAATGTCTTTTAAAGTGATCAATAAATGAACAAATGAGGTGGTCAAGGGACAGGTTTCAGAGACAACTCTTTTAAGGTGGAACAATGCAATTCTAAAGCTATACGGCAATTACAGATGCCACACCAGAATTCTACCATCCTGCATCAGGATTCCTACCACTATCCCCTGGTCACTTCATTCATTAGGTAAAATTCTTAAAAGCATATTGAGTGGGGAGGTCCTACTTAAGAAAGGGTACACATTTTCACTACAAACCTCAAGACTGATCATGCCATCAACACTGCCTTTAAAACTCCAATGTGAAAATAATTCCATCACCCTGTTAATCAAACATCAATAAATCAAGTTATCAATGTTTATGGAAATTGGTTATTTAAAGAAATCCTGTATAGCAATTTACAGTGACCTTGAATATCTTTCTATAAAATGAATAGTCTCCATTGTAGAGGGAACATCAGTGATTGAAAGAAAAAAATCAAGCCAAGCAAGAATTCTGTGTTCTGATCTCAACCCTGTCACTGAAGCTGCTGTGTGATCTCCAGCATGAAATTTAACTCTCAGACAAAATCTATTTTCCTATCTATAAAACTGAGATAAAGACATTCATCATGACTACTTACCTGGCAGTTGAAAGATTCATATGACATGACTTATAAAAAGGTGCTTTAAAAATCATATCCAAATATATTAGCTACTACTTTCATTTCTTTCTAGAGTTAAAGCAGATTAAGATAGACTGTCAAAGAGAAATACTCCAATTTTGATGCCTGAGCAACTACTAAATTGTTATTCCATGCCAATGTCTAAAGAAAATTGTATAAGAGTAGAGCAAATAGATTCAGGGAAACCACACTGCGCAGTAAGAATCTATAAAGTCAGTGAAGTATCATAATAAAAAGAATCAATATCTTTTAACATTTTGTATGGGATTTCTAAGTCATCATTACTTACTATTTCTTACTTACTTACTTACTATTTCTTCTATTACTATTTCTTGTCTATGATATCCTTAGGTTTGATGATGTTTTCTTTCAAGTAACATAGCACACAAAGTTACAAGTTTATAAATGTCTTACCCTACTCTTTAAAGTAAGTCAGTATGGAAATCAACAGCCTAGAGAAGATAAAGGAAACCTCCCCTTCCATAAGGTATCTTATCTGATGGAAGATATCTTCCATAAGAAGATAAAGCAAACCTCCCTTTCCATCACTGAAAGCAAACCTTACTTCCACCTGATCACAAAAAAGAATCCAGTTGCACAGCTCAGTTAGTAAACCCAAGGTCCTACCATGGGACAGAACTTCTGGGCTGTGTTTATAAAACAATGATCCAGGCTTAACCCAGCACTTTCAGGATCTTCTGGTCTGACCTTGCACATCCAAAGCTTCAAGGCGAAACAACTGTGGTGCAATGTGTCAGGACTTCCATGCGTAGGAGTTTATAGTTCTGTCAGATAAGAAAGTCTAGACAATTTTTCTTCAAAAGAAATCCCTGGTAAAATAAAAGTTATCAATTTAAATGACCCCCAAATCTATTTATGGTTAACTGCTCTCAAAATGAAAAAAGAAAATCTCTGGGCCAAACCAGAAAAAATGGGGGTGGGAGGGAACCTTAATATACTTGCTATAAAACTGAATGCTGGTGACCTCTCTAAATTCATATGTTGAAACCTACTCCTTCAACATGATAGTATCTGGGAAGTGATTAGGCCTCATGAGGCTCTGCCCTCATGTGTGAAGATACCCCAGGGAGGTTATAGTAAGAAGACAGCCACCTATGAGTTCCCACCTGGCAGAAATGGCAACAATGAATCTGTCACCACCTTGATCTTGGACTTAACAGGGACCAGATTGCAAGAAAAAGGTTTGTTATTTCTAAGCTACCCAGTCTATGAAATTTTTGTTAAAGCATCCTGAATGGACTAAGACAACTGTGAAATGCAAAGACAATCCCTGAAAAACCACAGGTTGAGAACCCAGAGAATGGAGTAGTCCTGAAGAACTTGTAATCTATACAATAAACTTCCCCCAGATGGGGCTTTCCTGGCGGCTGAGATGGTAATACCAGAATCTGCCTGCAGTAATGCAGGAGACCCAGGTTCAATCCCTGGGTGAGGAAGATCCCCTGGAGAAGGGAATGGCAACCCACTCCAGTATTCTTGCTTGGACAATCCCATGGACAGAGGAGCCTGGTGGGCTACAGTTTTGGGGTCACAAAAAGTTGGACATGACTAAGTGAGTAACACATTCACTTTCACTTTCACTCTCCCAAAATACCCTTATGGAGAAGGAGGAGAACTAAAATTAGTCTTAGTTCATATAGAATGATCAATATTGGCTAAAGGTACTTCACTCTAAATCTCCAAAGATTGAGCAGAACAGTTTATTCATTATTCTATGAGTGAGCACCCTGGTGAAAATAAAATTAGAACAAATGAATGTGACAGTGGAGAATCTGAGTTTACAGGGAACATTCTCAGAGTATCTGTAGCTATATCTTATCACGGATTTACTCTGTAACTGGAAATTACAACACTTTATTATCTGGATGAAGAGATGACAAAAATTACACTTTAAGTTGGAAGACATTCCTTTCTCACTGTGAAACACACATGTCTTTAAAGGCTGAACACTTCCTAGTCTGCAAATGGAGTTTAATTTAGCGTGGTTTCATTGCTTCAAAATGAAATAAATGGGATTTTGTGACTTCTAAACTAAAGAAGCCATTTCTCTACTTTGTTCCCTCACCTCACCTAAGCACACACTTCACATCTCTTTTATTTCTTATAGCCCCATCTTTTTTCCAGGTAGAATCAAAGAGTCACCATGTGAATTTAGGAAAGAGGTCATTACAAGGGCTTTTCTTGTGAAGTGTTGTTTTCTCTGCACCAGCCTAGTACCCCAGCTCATCAGGAGGCAGATGGAGAAATCACAACTTACCAAATGTTTATCATACACACAGATGGCTGTTTCTGTTTTGAATCTTGCATTCCTGTATGATCCCATTTGATCTGAGTGGATGTGAACACATGCTCCCCCAAGGCATAGCAACCCCATCTCTGTCCACCCACACCTCCCTTTAATATGGCCAACTGGGTTCCTTCCCTGGGTGTGTTTGCTCAAACTTGCCTTCTCACACTACTCCCCACAATTCTGTTGACGTAACTGAGAAAATCCTTGCTGGTTCTCATTCAAAAACAAGGTGAAGCAAAGTCTTGTGGCTTAAAATGGGCTGGACTCAAAATCAGGTCCTGGGGAACACTGGCAAGCAAACACCCATGGCAAGCTTAAGCTGAGCTAATTCTGGGGGTGTTCCAGAGAGAATAAAAGGGAAATGAGGTTGCAGTGGGCTTTGAACAGCTTTCCTAAACACTTCTAAACAATCAATTATAAAAGACAGCCTAGAAATTATAACTGATAGAATTTTCTAGTTGATTTGTAGAAGCAAGTAATATGTACTAATTATTATGAGCAATCTGGATGTTGGTTTTGTTATGCAATTTTCAGCCTTGAGAACTCTGAGGAAACACATGTCATAAGACTATCAAGCATACGGGTGGTAGGATTATAGGAAGATTTTTGGTACATTTTCTAAATGATCATCATTACTTTAATGCTCAGTGTTAGGCAACAACTGGAATGATAAAAACAAAAGGCATTTTAAGTTTCATTCTTGTTACCAAAGATCTTTATTAAGGAATTATCTGCATATAATCCAATTGTCTGCTGATGAGTGGGGCTGTGCTCCCTCCTGGTTAGTTGTTTGGTCTGAAGTAACCCAGTCCAAGAGTCTATAAGCTCTACGGTAGGGCTATTGGCGATCTCCAAATAGGACTTATGACCACACACGACGCCCAGAACCGCTGCTGGCTGTGCCCCCGTCTCCATGGCAGGCCACTGCCGACCCATGCCTCCGCAGAAGACCCTCAAACACTCACGGGCAGGTCTGGCACAGTCTCTCGTGGGGTCACTGCTTCTTTCCCCTGGGTCCTGGTGCACACCAGATTTTGTTTGTTCCCTCCAAGAGTCTCTGTTTCCCCCAGTCCTGTGGGAGTTCTGCAATCAAATCCCACATATAATTACCAGTCAGCAAATCCTTCCCTTGTCATTCAGTGAATTAAAAAAAAAAAAAAATTAAGAATTTACAGCGTACCTGAATCTGAATTGGTACTAAAGGTTTCAGACTATATTCCAGGAACAGAATACAGAGGAAAACATAAACTTGTGCACATATAAATTTCAAAATAATATGCGAAACATTAAGAAAGCAGTACTGAGAGGAACTATGAAAAGAGAAAGGCAACTTGGTTCAGTCTCAGGGTTAAGAGTGGACTTTTTCAAAGAACTGAATTAGCCTGAAGTGAGCCTACTGCATGAGTAAAATGTAGTCAACTGGAGTGGGAGAGAAAAAGATTCCAGGCAAATATTCTCTGGTGAAAAGTGGCAGAAACCCAACTTAAACTGGCTTAAGCAAATAAAGAGAACTCATTTTCTTTGTTTAACCAGAAAGGGTCAGTGAAGAACTGGCTTTATAGACAGCTGAAACCAGGGATCCTCCATTCTCCTGCCACCCTTGGCTTCCTTCCCTCTTGGCTGCAGGAGCCCCTTCCAGTCCTGTCACAGAAAAGCACGGACTCACACATGAAGTATCCAGAGAAGAGTTCTATCTGGTCTGGCCCATGCCCAGAGCTAGAGCTGTGGGCAAGATGTAAGTGAGCCATCTGCACAGAAGAGGCGCTCCAGCCTGGGAGCCAGGAGAAACCATGACTGCAAGTTTCACTAAAACCACATGTTCTGAGGCATGGGTTTCTGTAGTGGACTGCAGCCCTGTACAGACAAAACAATGCCCATGACACAACAAGAATGTCAACAACCACCCACTGAAATGGAACATCATGGACGAGGCAGAGAAGAGCATTAGGGAGTACAAAGAAGACAGAGGTACCAGCACTCAGTTAGCACGATATGGGAAGCTGAACTTTGGACTGAGGAGGTGTGGGCATTTACAGCCACTTTCAGATAAAAATGAAAATGGCACAGAGAAAACAATTCAAAAGGTGACACTAATATATAAACTGTTTAAGAGGGTAACTGATGCTTTTGAGTTGGACATACTTTCTATCTCCTCATAAACATAGCATATGGTTGGTATTATCATCTTCCACTTACGGATGAGTAAACTGAGATGGGTTATCCGTAAATGGAAAATGATAATACCAACCATATGCTAGGTAAACTGAGATTGTGGAGAAGGAAATGGCAATCCACTCCAGTATTCTTGCCTGGGAAATCCCATGGACAGAGTAGTCTTGCAGGCTACAGTCCATGGGACAGCAGAGTCTACACGACTGAGCAACTAAACAACAACAAAACTGAGATTGAAGATTTAACCTGTAACAGGAGTCCCCAACCTCTGGGCCACAGACCGGTACCTCCTGTCAGGTCAGTGGAGACATTAGACAAGAAATAAAGTGCAAAATAGAATTTTTAAAGAACTTATAGATTTTGTGCATAATCTGTTCCCACTTCTGTGTTAATATTTTTATCATCGCATGCACACACAGTATGTCATAAAATAAAAACAATCAACTTTCCTTGTTAAGAAATGAAAATGCCAAGATTTTTTCCTCTTTTACAAACATTGAGGTATATGAGTGTAACATAAAGGCAAAGAACGTTGCCATAAAGGCAAAGTAAATAAATTAAGAGAGATAGATTTTTCCTAATATATTTGACTCATTTGTATACCATATATAATACTATCTTACACAGACTCATACTAAAAGGTAAAAAAGACTCACTGGCAAGTTATAAAGCTTCGAACAGAAAACTAAAAGATATTTGACATATAAGATTTCAAAACACTTTAATAATGCAGATTCAGTCTAAGAAAGGATATGAGACACTGTATATTTTTTAATCAGTAGAATGAAAAAGTTCAGAGAACTTCACAGACCTATAAATGGTTACTTTCAATACTTCTAATTACATTTACCACATAAAGAGGAGAGAGAAAACATACACAATTGCAACACCTAAAAAAAAAATAGCCTGATATCACTGATATAATCAAAACCTCTTCAAATACAGACATGATTCCTTCATGTTAACTTCAAAAGAAGATTTCATCAATAAAAACTCTAACAGACATTTCTAATTTGATCTTTTCAACCTTCAAATATGAAATTAAAATGTTAAGGCAAGCAATAAATCATATCACAAGGGTATCATGTTGTTTCTATTGCTTACTTTTAAAACATGAGATTAAGTTTCTCAATGCAACAAGTTTAAACCTGCCACAGAAAACAGAGATAATACCTTATTCCTGATGCATTTGCCTATTCATGTGAAGTTGCCAGGATGATCAGCTACTTGGCTGGCATATCTGACATGTTCATTGAGGCTGAAGCTTCAGCCGGTCTGGTTGTGGCCAAAGAGGTATTACATGTGATCAGGGGACTACATGGTAAAGATGAAGAAAGCAGCCAACTCAATTGGAAGGTTTGTTACATACAGGGAGATTAAGCAAATATGTAAATATTTGAGAATATTAACAGTTGAGGATAAGGAAAGACAAGTTTCCCACTGATGAAAAAGGGAGTAAAAAATTAAAGTGGGAGTATAGAATAATCTGCAGTGTTGGGTTGGAATTGGAAGTATTTGTGTGACTACATGGTTTTAAAATTAGTAAATATCTTTAATAATATTAAAAACTCAAAGTTTTTAACAGATAAAAAATATGTAGCCACAGAAATTCTTGCTTAGTCGCTAAGTCATGTCCAACTCTTTGAGATCCCATGGACTGTAGTATGCCAGGCTTCTCCGTCCATGGGATTTTCCAGGTAAGAATACTGGAATGGGTTGCCATTTCCTTCTCCAAGAGACCTTCCCAACTTAGGGGTTGAACTCGCATCTCCTACATTGGCAGAAGGATTCTTTCCCACTGCGCCACGAGGGAAGTCCAGTCACAGAAACAGATGTATATAAATGTATATGCATGTTATGGACTGAACTGCATCTCCTGAAACTTCCTACGTTGACGCCCTAATCTCCAAAGTGATGGTATTTGGAGATATGACCTTCAGTAGGTTAAGCACAGATGAGGTCAAGAGAGTAGAGTCCTCATGATGGGATCTGTGCCCTTAAAAGAAAAGAGAAAGCCCTCCCTTGTGCTCCCTCTCTCTCCTCATCCACCACATGAGGATATAACAAGCCAGAAAGAGGGCTCTCACCAGACACCAAATCTACCAGCCCCTGGGATCCTGGACTTCCCAGCCTCCAGAACTCTGAGAGACAAATGCTTGTTGTTTAAGCCATCCAGTCAGTAGTATTTTGTCATAATAGCCCAACTGAACTAAGACAACACATACATATATATATAACTTGTAAGTCTGTAGGCTGAGAGATCCTAGAAGCTAAGATGCCCAGGAGCAATGAGCACACCAAGTGTCCAGGTCTTGATTTCTGAACACCATCCTCCACTACAGGAATCTGGGGCTGCTTGAAGAAATGGCTGATTCTCAGACCGGGGCAGGGTAAATGAGCCTGAAATGTGCTTCCGTACCGGAATAAAACGTTCAAAGAATGATGAGGGCATCGAA
Source organism: Bison bison bison (assembly GCF_000754665.1). NCBI lineage: Eukaryota > Metazoa > Chordata > Mammalia > Artiodactyla > Bovidae > Bison > Bison bison. The sequence continues at coordinate 2,373,658 of NW_011494700.1, forward strand.
AATGAGATAGAAGTCAGTGTGAAGGAGCTGTAATGGCCAAATCTGAGACAAGTTGATCTCCAAAACAATAATGTCAGTAACAGATTATAGCCCCTTGCCCAAAATAGGAATCCATGAATTTCTGCCAGTAGAAAAATAAAAAGATTGAAAGATACAGATAGATAGACAGACAGACAGACAAACAGACAGAGTATAGCTCAACTTGATACAGAATGCCAACTAATTTCAGAAGATAGAATAATGGAATTTAAAAAAAAATACCATTTCTCAACCATCATAGTAATGATGGATTCAGGTGAGAATCATCAATAAAAATTAATTTAAGTTTAAAAAAGAGTTATCAATGAAAGCTAATGCATAAGAACCTGGAAAGTATCTCCTCACAAAATTTGTTGTTGTTCAGTTGCTCAGTCATGTCCAACTCTTTGCAACTCCATAGACTGCAGCCCACTAGGTTTCCCTGTCCTTCACCATCTCCCAGAGTTTGCTCAAACTCATGTCCTCACAAAATACTAACGATTAAATGACAAGGACAAATTCTTAACAAAATTCTCTTTCTGGAGATATCTGGCAGGCACTATCTTGACCAAGTGATAAAAGCTATCATCACCAAATCTATGGGACAAATCAACATCCTGTGTCTCCAGGTATGATGAAGGACACACCTATGTGGTATTCCTTCCAAAAATGCATAAATTGAATCTAATCAGGAGGAAATATCGAGTCAAAATTGAGGGACATCCTACAAAATAACTGGCCTCTTCAAGAAGTAAGCAATGCTGTGTAAAAATGTCAAGAGAAGAAAAGATTAAGGAACTACTTCAGATTGAAGGAAACTAGAGAGACATTAGATCTGGATCCTGGACCTATGAAGGGTATTATGGAGATCATTGATGAAATCTGAATGAAGTCTGTGGATTAAATGGTAATAATAGATCAATGGTTTTTCCTGAGAGTGATGCTAGCACTTCTGTTATATCAGGGTGTCTGTTTTTAGGAAAAACACACAAGTATTAACTGGGTAGGGCAACTTGCTCTCAAATAGTTCAAAAAGTCATAAAAAAAATGTTAAAATATATAAAGAGAGAATTATAAGGCAAACTTGGCAAAAAGTTAATAAGTGGAAAATCTGAGCGAGAGGAAAGTTCTTTGCAATTTTTTAATGTTTCCATGAGTTTGAAATTATTTCAGAACAAACAAAAAAACTTTTTAAAAGTAGTTTTAAAAAAATTCTACTTCAGTTGGCTGAGGTATACACATTCCTTAAGTCCACAGGAATATTACTCCCTTCAAGTACACTCCTTGAAGTTATACTCTCATTAGAGTCAATACAAAATGTGGAGTTATTTCTAACTCTTCTACAAAACATCAATATGCAACTTTTCAGACTTGATACACTAAAAAGTAGCTGGTGTCTTTAAAAGTTCTCCAGTGGATAACAGAAGCCCAGAAAATAGCTAATTCACCAGTAGCAGCTAATTCCTCTACAAACCAAGCAGGCTGTCATGTGTCCTGACCTCATCACTGAGAAATCACTATTACTCCCTGTGAACTATTGGAAGATACCATAACTTTGGTTGCAGGCCGAGGTCTGCCTAAAGAGTCTCTACTGGTGCTACAAATCATTTATAAACCTGATTTTTAAAATCTTTTCTAAATCATTTTAGAGAAAATATATCTGCAGTTTTTACAAATTGTGGGAAATGGTGTTAGCCTGGAAGATACTCAAAAAAACTAAACTAATATGCAAAAGGCTTCCCCAGTGGCTCAGTGGTAAAGAATCCGCCTGCAATGCAGAAGACACAGGAGATGTGGGTTCAATCCCTGGCTCAGGAAGATCCCTTGAAGAATGAAATGGCAGCCCACTTCAGTATTCTTGCCTGGAAAACCCCATGGACAGAGGAGCCTGACGGGCTACAGACCAAAGGGTTGCAGAGTCAGACACAGCTGAACACAGCACAGCATGGCAAAAAGAAAATCTGTAGACTTTCCCATCACATTCCAATTTACCATCATAAACTTTTTGTCACTCTGCTTTATCCAATAGTTAAAATGATGGTGAACTGCTCTTTAAAAAGATAACTTCCCCCTTCTAAATTTTCATAGTCAGACTTTTCTCTTGAAGTTGTATATATTCCGTTCATTAAAATTTCCTGGGAACTACTGGAAACTTACAACTGATAAAGAATAAAGCAGATAAGCACCTCTATTAATTTGACCATTAAAGAAAAACACATTCCAATTTATTTGAGCAATGCTTACATTCTGTTTTCTCTAGAAACATGTCTTTGAATATTAGCTGCTCCTAAAATACCCACCTTAAGAAAGCCTCGTCACTTGTAACTGCCTAAAGATGGGGAAATGAAAGCATCCCCGCCCAGTGTATAAAATGGGGCAAACCCAACAACATCCTCCATGGACCTAAAGTTTTAGGAAGCACAGCCATCAAACTTGTAACTGAATCATATAACAATGGTAGATCTAAAAGGCAAGCACATGGAAAGCCACATAACACTCAATATCCAAGTTATAAACAGTAAAATATTCTGGAACATTTTTACAATGTTAAGATTTTCATCCAAAAGCATGCAAGTCTCTTCACTTACTCTTTGTAGCAGTTTAATACTGACTTCGTCTACTATAGATAAACAGTGGCTAGTCCAATTGCCTTAGATTCATATTTTAGAAAACATAGAAATAGTTTCCTACAGTTATGTGCCTGTCTAGTAAAGAAGGGCATAGGATGAGATAAAAATATTTATGCTTTGAGGTAATTTAGGTGGAGAGCTACATTTTTAGTACCAAATATTTAACACGCTGTAGCATTCTGTGCACCATACATTTTGAGAGCAAAGAGTTTAGCTGCTGCCGCTATAGATAAGCTAAAGCAACATAACAATCAATGCTTCTCTTTGAACATTCTATAAATATATTTCCCAAAGAGAAAATCTCTAGAAAATTTGTCTTGTTTCTCACCCAAGAGCTAATTCCAGTTTCTTGATGGAAACTTCAAATGAAATTTGCCATCTTCATGCTAAACTTACACATAAATTTTAGCTCTTAGAGTATCTTATGCTGATTTGTATTCATTTAAGGCCAAGTATTGTGATAAAATTCATGTTTTTTACTTTTAACAGTTCATATTTAATACTGTGTCATCAGCCTGAATATGCTACTTGGAACTCTGAAAACCAATATGCTTGATTGTTTGCCCTTGTGTTCTGTCTCCAATAAACAAATTATACTACTTACTCACTCAAAGATAATATATATACAAAATAATAAGGGTGTCTAACATGGAGAATGTTTAACAGAAATTATAAACCGCTGACTATATCTAAATCTCGGCATAGATAAAGACTTCACTTGTGGTTGCTTAGAATCCACCTCTGAATCTAGTCTTCTTTCTGTCAATTACTATTTCTGCTTTATTGCCTGTTTAGGAAAACTAGTTTTTAAGAGAATTTAACCAGTGATAGATAGAATAATGCCAACTATGAAAGACGTTCATGTTGTAATCCCCATTAACTTACAAAGCAAAAGGGACTTTGCAGGTGTGATTAAATTAAGGATCTTGAGATAGATTATCCTGGATTATCCCAGTGAGACTAATGTAACCACAAGGGTCCTTATAAGGGAAGGAGACAGGCAAGGGAGGCAGAGAAGAGACAGAAGGATGGAAACAGATGTGGAAATGATGCAATGGCTGGAAGGGAGCCACAAGCCAAGGAATGCAGGCGGCCTCCAGAAGCTGGAAAAGGCAAGGGACAGATACTTCCTTCCAGATTCTTCTACCTCCAGAAGGAAAGCAGCCCTGTCAACGCTTTAGTCTCTTAGACCTATTTCAGACTTCTGACTTCCAGAACTATATTCAATAAATTTGTGCTGTTTTAAGCCTCTATGTTTTCATTAATTGGTAACAGTAGCAATAGGAAACTAACAGAATCATTTTTTTTAATTACCTACAAATGGTCAGTATGAAATAAACTTGTATGTATACAATATTCAAAACTACTTAGAAAATAATATGCTAAATGTTAAAATTAATATCTGATTTTATGAGGAATTCTGAGGACAGTTCACTATCTTTAGACAAGCATTTTTTGATCCACTATTTACCAAACTCTGGTATTTAAAAGATGTACAATATAAATATATCAAGGTAGAAAGTCTCACCTTCAAGTACTTCCAGAAAGTCACACAAGTGAATGAACATTTACAATAAGATAATAAGCACTCTGGAAACAAGAGGACATTTCCATTGAGGGTGGGGAGTATACAAATGAAATGGCTAAATCTCCAAGAAGGAGTAGGTCCCTTGAGAAAGTCTGAGGCTACGCTGAGCCAGGTCCCATGTGAAGTGGGCTGTAAGCCATGCATAAACTTGGACTTCACCTTTCAGGTAATGAGAAACCAGACAGGGGGGTTGAGTAGCAGAGTTACTGACAGAATTAAGTTTTAGAAGGAAAAAAAAACAAAACAACGTGTGCTCTGAAAGTGTAAAGTCTAGCCTAAAAGCAAGAAATATACAATGAAGCCTGAACCTATGTTTGTAACCACCATACTTTAATATTCATTCACAAACATTCAGTGATCAAATGATTACCTTCTATTAACCAGGTGCTTTGCTAAGTGCTAGGTGATAAAAAAAAGAGACTAGGACATAATCAGTGGTTTTAAGAAAAAAAAAAAAACTATACCTCTGTATACACAACAATATACAAAATGGATACAGCGGAAGTATCTCTGGGGACTCATCTAGAAATCATATTTTCAAGAGTAGGCACCAAATTCATTCCACAGGAGCCACAAATTAATATGAAGAAATGATTATAATGTGCTTACTTTTCAAAAATCAAAAGCTAATCAATCTCAAGGTGCTTCCCAGTACTCTTTCCTAGGAAACCCCATGGACAAAGAAGCCTGGCAGGCTACCACCCATAGGGTTGCAAAGAGTGGGACAATGACTGAAGTGACTTCACTCACACACACAATCAATCTCAAAAATAAAAATGGAGGTAACTGCTTTCTCATAAAAAAAATTTAAATAGCCCCCCCCACACACACACAGAGGTACCTTAAAAGCATTATATTTTTTAATCTCTCTGAGGAGATTAAAAATATACCTTCTTCTTTGCCATAACTCAAGAAGGCCTGTGTGACACAGGGCACAGATAGCATTCAACATTGACCTTGCTGGAAAATTACAGTCGTGACAATTTGAACTAATTTAAAATCACAAGCTTTAACAAGATCAGTTAACTACAGAGACAGACTCTACAGCCTTCCCCCATCCTGCCAGTAAAAATCAATCGTCACATTCTCTCTGTTCCCACCGCAATTTCCACACAACCCCCCAAACTACAGCAACCATCACAACATGATCTGTGATACAGTTTATGTGTGTGTTCCGCTCATAAAAAGACAAACAAGACTCATTACACACCGTGTACCTAACGCTGCAGTGTAGCTACACTCAGTCTTTAAGCTCAGTCAACGTGACAAGGAGAACAGAACTAAATATAGCGAATAATTATTGAAATTTCCATTTTAAGGCTACCCAAATAATGATTCAGAAAACATTTGAATACTTTATAAACATCACAATATACACTATACCTGGATACTTTTCCAACTTCCTCAATGATATAATCAGTAACCTCAAAACAAAAATGTCAGGTCTCGAAGAAGAGGAAGTGGTATTTGGCTTTTATCAAATGCCATTTCACATTTAACCTCTTAAAACCTCAGTTTTTTCATCTGTGAAACAGTGCTAATAATAAAACCCATCCACAGAATAGTCTTAGAATGAAATAAAATGTTTAGTAGAGAATCTAGCATGTAATCAATGTTAATAAATGTTAGTCATTGTGGTTGTTAGAACTAATGTTTTTATAATGAAAATCCTAATGTAATGTTACTATAATGAAGAGTCTAATGATCATCAGTAACAAAATATAGCAATACTAGAATACCTCAAAATAGAAAACAACTGTAAAATCACTTATTTTTGGTTTGAGAATATAATGTAAAACTAACATTTAGATTTAAGTATGACTGATTTGGGAGAGGGGTGGAAATGAAGAGAGGACAGTGAAAGGTGACAGAAAAAGAAAAACAGAAAACAGTGCAGACTCCCCATTCTGCCAATGCTGACAACTGTTTCCTGGGGTCCTGTACAAGCGTTCGTCTCTCAATCGTGTCCGACTCTTTGCAACCCTATGAACTGCAGCCCACCAGGCTCCTCAGTCCATGGGATTCTCCAAGCAAGAATACTGGAGTGAGTGGATAGCCATTCCCTTCTCTAGGGGATCTTCCCGACCCAGAGATTGAACCCGGGTCTCCTGCACTGCAGGCAGATTCTTTATCATCTGAGCCACCAGGGAGGCAGGCCCCTTTGCTGGTGTCCTGATCTCTCCTAAAAACAGCAGCAACACTCAGCCTGATGGAGAGCACCTTTGCAGATAAACTGCTACAGGTAATTACTTCTCTGTTTATTTTATAAATATCATCATAACTTCTCTGGGGTTATGTAAATAACTAGTTACTTAGGCTTAGAGGCCCCTAGTTGAACATGGGCAGATGAAAAAGAGAATACAGTGGTCACAATTTGTCACTTACAAATAACTTTGTAAACGGCTTTGTTTCCTGTTAAGTTTAACCATCAAGAAATTAAAAGGCAAGTTCTGCCACAGAGTTTCTAAAGTTTACTAAAAAAAACCATGAAAATTAGAATTACAGACACAAAGGCAGTTAGATTTTTGTCAGATGTCTGGTTTTTAACAAGATAATGTTTGCACTTCCATATGAATTCACAAAATGTTTCAGTACTTTGGTTAGAATCATTTGAAAGTAGTAACATGAAACAAAAACATAATTATATACAAATCAAAGCACATTGCCAAGTGTAGGCAAGATCAAGGAAATGGTTGGAAAAGTTCTCATCACAGCATTTCCAGATTATGGGGGAGCTGGGTTTCCCTGTTAGAGGTCAACCAAGCACTTATGAAGCTCTGCCTTTCAGCCACCATTCTAGAGCTGAAGCCATAACTGAAGCAGCAGAAGCACTTGTCGCTCTTGCTTTTTTCTACATCGGTGATTCTCATCTAAGGGGAAAGAAAGAAAGCTCATCAGAAGCCCCAGGGAGGCTCCATCCTCACAGAGCAGAGAGATGCCTTCTTCTTCTACCTCATCCCTAAAACTACGTTGTATTTGCCAGGAAGTCTTGCCCTATCAGAACAAGACCCAATTTCTCCCAAAGTCAGTCTCTCCCAAAAGATATTAAGAAGAGGTAACAAGAATACAGCGAAGAACTATATAAAAAAGATCTTCACAACCCAGATAATCATGATGGTGTGATCACTCACCTAGAGCCAGAAATATTGGAGTACGAAGTCAAGTGGGCCTTAGAAAGCATCACTATGAACAAAGCTAGTGGAGATGATGGAATTCCAGTTGAGCTATTTCAAATGCTAAAAGATGATGCTGTGAAGTGTTGCACTCAATATACCAACAAATTTGAAAAACTCAGCAGTGGCCACAGGACTGGAAAAGGTCAGTTTTCATTCCAATCCCAAAGAAAGGCAATGCCAAAGAATGTGCAAACTACCACACAGTTGAACTTACCTCATGCACTAGCAAAGTAATGCTCAAAATTCTCCAAGCCAGGCTTCAACAGTACCTCAACCATGAACTTCCAGATGTTCAAGCTGGATTTAGAAAGGCAGAGAAACCACAGATCAAATTGCCAACATCCGCTGGATCATCAAAAAAGCAAGAGTTCCAGAAAAACATCTACTTCTGCTTTATTGACTATGTCTAAAGCCTTTGACTATGTGGATCACAACAAAGTGGAAAATTCTTAAAGAGATGAGAATACCACACCACCTTATCTGTCTCCTGAGAAATCTGTATGCAGGTCAAGAAGCAACAGTTAGAACTGGACATGGACTGGTTCCAATCGGGAAAGGAGTTCGTCAAGGCTGAATATTGTCACCCTGCTTATTTAACTTATATGCGGAGTACATCATGCGAAATGCCGGGATGGATGAAGCACAAGCTGGAATCAAGACTGCAAGGAGAAATATCTATAACCTCAGATACCCAGATGACCCTATCCTTATGGCAAAAAAGTGAAGAAGAAATAAAGAGCCTCTTGATGAAAGTGAAAGAGGAGAGTGAAAAAGCTGGTTTAAAACTCAACATTCATAAAACCAAGATCATGTCATCCAGTCCCATCACTTCATGACAAACAGATGGAAAAACAATGGAAACAGAGAGAGACTTTATTTTTTCTGGGCTCCAAAATCACTGCAGATGGTGACTGCAGCCATGAAATTAAAAGACACTTGCTCCTTGGAAGAAAAGCTATGATCAACCTAGACAACATATTATAAAGCAGAGACATTGCTTTGCCCCATCTAGTCAAAGCTGTGGTTTTTCCAGTAGTCATGCATGGATGTGAGAGTTTGACTATAAAGAAGGCTGAGCACCAAAGAATTGATGCTTTTGAACTGTGGTATTAGAGAAGACTCTTGAGAGTTCCTTGGACTGCAAGGAGATCCAACCAGTCCATCCTAAAGGAAATCAGTCCTGAATATTCATTGGAAGGACTGATGCTGAAGCTGAAACTCCAATATTTGGCCACCTGTTGTGAGGAGCTGACTCGTTGGAAAAGACCCTGATGCTGGGAAAGATTGAAGGCGGGAGGAGGAGGGGATGACAGAGGATGAGATGGTTAGATGGCATCACCAAGTCAATGAACATAAGTTTGAGTAAACTCCAGGAGCTGGTGAGGGACAGAGAGGCCTGGCATGCTGCAGTCCATGGGGTCACAAAGTGTTGGACATGACTGAGCAACTGAACTGAACTGAACTTGCCCTACTTAGAATCATGTGTATGAAAGTGTTAGTTTCTCAATCATGTGTGACTCTTTGTGACCATGGACTATAGCCCACCAGGCTTCTCTGCCCATGGGATTCTCCAGGCAAGAGTACTAGAGTGGGTTGCCATTTCCTCCTCCAGGGTATCTTCCTGACCCAGGGATCAAACCCAGGTCTCCTGTATTGCATAGCCATCAGCAATCACAGAGACCAAGAAAAATTAATCTAAAGGTAAAACATATCTTCACCTGGTGTGTCAAGCACTTCAGGCCACCAACTCTGAAATCCAGGTGGAGGGAATTAGGACAAGGGGCATGACAGGGCTTCCAAGACAGTGCTTGTGGCTTAAAAAAAAAAACAAAAAACAAACAAACAAACAAAAAAACAAACGCCTGCCATTTCAGGGAGACCTGAGTCAAGTGCTTGACCTGGGTCAAGAAGATCACCCGGAGGAGGGCATGGGAACCGACACCACTATTCTTGCCTGGAGAATCCCATGGACAGAGGAGCCTGGTGGGCTACAGTCCATAAGGTCACACAGAGTCAAACACAACTGAAGTGACTTAGCACACACATAGAGGCATGAAGGGGTAACTTTTGAAGTTTGTGTAAAGCATTTATAAGCAGATAAACTAGGAAAAAAACAAACACCTGAAAAAAGCACTAGCTGTTAGAGTAAGAACAAAAGCAAAGTAATCACAGACTTTAGGCACTCCCAAATGCTCAAGGAAGTAAAATAATATTTAGTTGCTAATAAAATAATATTTAGCTGCTATATCAATGGTTCTCCTTAGTAAATAAAGAAACACTGTGATCATCAATTTATAAGAGAATATAAAGTGCAAAAGAATAGGAGAAAAGGCTTCAAAAGTTTAATAATTTCACACTGTAAATAAGAAGTCAAGTTTTGTGCATGTTTCATTTATTTTATTGAATACCTTGATGGAACATGGAATTTTGGGCTTAAAAAAAAAAACTATAGTGTATTCCATAGCTTTTCTATAAGCCTTCTAAAGACCTGTAACACAACTCAAAGGAGAAAAAAATAAAATAAAATGTATCTGGTTCTAGGGTTGATCATTTTATCCCTGCAGTCTGTATGTTTGTTTATACATCTAATTTTAAGTTTTGTGTTAGTATTGTGTTAATACATTAATTTATAATGTGAATTAATTATGACTTTTAATATTTCATTACTGGAAGGAAATTATATTAATGACAACCACTTACTGATTCCTTCCTATGAAATGAACCAGAAAATTTTCCAGTTCCTTTTTGTACATGATCTCATTTAATCCTCACAAAATCTGTAAATAGATACAATCTTCTCTATTTTTCAAACAACACTCAGAAAAAAGTCACTTGCTCAAGGTCAGAGACATTTAACCAATGAAAGAGCTAAATGTTGGCAACAAAGTTCTGTGAATCCATGCTTTTTCCTCATACTCTATTGAAGCTAGAATTTTTGAATGATATTTCTTTGATGTAACCACACAGATAATGCTATTTCTCACTTTTATATCTTTACAGAATTTGAAAGAATCTTCAGGTATATGCTGTAGTTCTCTGTGTCCCATATAGCACATAGAACACACCACTGTTCTGGAAAATGTTCAAGTTGTTACTGAATAGCTTTATTTTTACTCAAAATGGCAACAATCTTAATTTTTATTACCTTTTTTATTAATTTTCATTGGAGTACAGTTGCTTTACAATATTGTGCGAGGTTTCTGTGGTAGACTGATACAGAATACTTAACATCTTGAAATGTGCAGAACAGACCACTTCCTGGTCCACGTGGCCCAGTGGACTTCTTGTGGAGACGTATGAACTAGATATGGACCTTGAGCATGTTATTGCCTCATTTGTGCCAAAAGGCATAATAACATCTAGTCATCTATTGTATTTTTCCCAGACACCACTGCAAGCATCCAATGACATAATATATGCGTAATGCTTTCTAAACTGTTAAACCATCAATGAACATAAGCACTAAAACCAGCAGGTTCACAGCAGCTACTCACCCAGAGTAATATCCAGTACTGCCAATACTCACTTCATCTAATTTTGGATTTACGATTGGTACAAAAACAAAGAAAAAAGTCTGGATTGGCAAATTTACAATTTATTAACACGCAACATGCAAGGGCACATCGATTGATGGCACAAAAGTTTTCAAGCCTCAAAAAAGTGCCATCAAGTGGTAAGTGGAACTTACCACTGCTTCCCGGAAAGTTCTCAAATGTTGCTGCCATCTTACTTTCATACTTGCAGTTTAGTTCAATGACTGCTCATTCAATAAGCTTGACTGAAAGTCTAGAAACTTCCATTTCTGAAGAGTTATTTCAGGTAATCCTGAGTCATGGTTGCTTTGAAAACCATTTCAGTAATCTCACCTTCCTATAATTATTATCCTTAATAATAAGCCTGTCCTTAACCAGGCTTCCCTGGTGGCTCAGATGGTAAAGAATCTGCCTGCAATGTTAGAGACCCAGGTTCAATCCCTGGGTCGGGAAGATCTCCTGGAGAAGTAAATGGCTACCCACTCTAGTATTCTTGCCTAGAGAACTCCATGGACAGAGGAGACTGGCAGGCTACAGTCCATGGGGTCTCAAGGAGTCGGACACAACTGAGCGACTAACACATACAATCAAACCTAAGATGCCATAGACAGTAAGACACATCCAGATTGCAGAGATATTAAAGTGGGGAGAACATAGGTATCTTAGAATTAATGAAATATACTTAAGTCAAAGACTAGCATCTTTATTTTAGAACAAACCAGAACACTAAAGGTTGTCCAGTGTAGTAGCACCATGGCCATACTTGTATAATACATGGCCATACATGTATAATCTGAACAGTGACAGGGCATTACTATATTACCAGCCATTTCATTAAAATTACAAATTATTTATGATATATGCTGCTGCTGCTACTGCTAAGTCGCTTCAGTCGTGTTCGACTCTGTGCGACCACATAGACGGCAGCCCATCAGGCTCCCCCATCCCTGGGATTCTCTAGGCAAGAACACTGGAGTGGGTTGCCATTTCCTTCTCCAATGCATGAAAGTGAAAAGTGAAAGTGAAGTCGCTTAGTCATGTCTGACTCTTAGCAACCCCATGGACTGCAGCCTACCAGGCTCCTCCGTCCATGGATTTTCTAGGCAAGAGTACTGGAGTGGGGTGCCATTGCCTTCTCCGTTATAATATATATATATATATATTAATATCGGGGCTTCTCTGGTGGCTCAGACAGTAAAGAATCTACCTGCAATGCAGGAGACCCAGATTTGATCCCTGGATTGGGAAGATCCCCTGGAGACGGGAATGGCTATCTACTCCAGTATTCTGGCCTGGAGAATTCCACGGACAGAGGAGCCTGGCAGGCTATGGTCCATGGGGTTAAAATTAAAAATTACTTATGATATATAGGTTAATATTATATGTGTTAATGCTATATAATATCAATGAACTGGTACCTAATTATAATCAGAGAGTATATATAATTATATGCATTTAGTTCAAATATGTCAATGCATATGCAAAATTCCTATGAAAGATAGGAATTTCACAAGCTGTGATATGAGTGACATTTTCACATTTTAGGAGTCATAATTGGAGCAACTTATACTAAAATTTACATATGTTACATCTTTAAAGACTGGTTTAGTTTGTTTTTAAAAGATGAGGGGGTAGTTTGATAAAGTTTATTAGTTACTAATCATGACCTGGGAAAGTGTTTTAGCTCACTGGAGAAAACTGCCTGTTTATTATCTTATTTTCTCATTACCAAAACACTTGGTTTCTCTACAAAAAGCCCACTCATTTCACATGCTTTATGATTTACATTTTAGCACTTCATCTATTTAGCCAAGAAGCATAAATCAAATACTTATTTTAATTAATATGTCCAATATAAAGTAAAAAATGTTTTTTAAAAACTAAGAAATCAAACTAATAAATGAATTCAGTAAAGTTTCCAGAAATAAAAATCGGGTGTATGTACATATACTAACATACTATCTGGAAGAAAAACTAAGAAAAAAACCTCATTTACAACTGCATCTGTAAATGATCTGGCAATACTACCTAACTTAGTTATCTAATGCAGCATTACCAAAAACAGAACAAAAGACACTGAATGTCTCTTTGGTGTGATGACATGGAAAGAACACAGTCTCACTTATACAACATTCTAGTCATAATGTTTAATCTAACAGGAAATACAATCTGACGAAACCAAACTGGAGGCATTCTATGTAAAAACCAGCCTGTACTCTTCAACACCATCAATATTATGAAAGATAAAAGGCAGCAGGGGAGTTTCTAGATTAAAGGGGACTAAAAAGGCATGACAACTACATGCCAGGTATGCTCCTTACTTGAATTTGGACTCGGGAAAACTGGAAAAGGACATTTCTGGGACAACTGAAAAAATTAGAAGACAAACTGTATACAGTTAACTTTATGATATTAGTGTTAAATGTCTTAGCTATGATGACAAGAGGGTGGTTGTGCAATGACTAAAAATGTCTTTGTTTTTAAAAGATACACGCTGACATATCTACATTTTACTTTCAAATGGGTCAGTATTTAGTAAAGGAAGTAATATAAAGGTCCCTAAATGTTAAAAACTGGTGACTTTACATGAAGGGATGCTGTGTCCATGGTATTGTTTTTTCCACATTTTATAGACTTTTTTTAAATAAAATTGAAGTAAAAAATATATAGCTTATGTCTGATGTCACTATGTTACCATGGCCTTTAGTTCCTCCTCTAAATCTTTTTTTTTTTTGTATTAAATTAGAAAAAAGTGTTAATGATCATACTTGGTACTTACAAAAACATTCAATGAAACTGGGTTCAAACTCCTAGCTGCACTATAAATTAGCAAAACTTTAGGAAAAGCAACTTAAGAGTAGGTGTGTAGAACCAATCAAAACTATTCTAATTCTTAAATTTACCAAATATAAATACGGAAATTTTTGCCTGTAATATCTCCCAGTTACTTCTAGGTTTGCCACCCACCACATCCATTGGCTGAAACAAGTAACCTCTGGAACCATGTGCAGTAGTAGTATAAATTTGTGCACAGCATGGTTTATACTTTATATCATCTATGCCTCATTAAAAAAAAAAAAAGACTTTAGCTTTGAAACTATATTTTATTACTCACTTAACACCTACCTCTGGGCTTCCCTGGTGGTCTAGTGGTTAAGTATCTGCCTGCCAATGCAGAGGACATGGATTCGATGCCTGATATAGGAAGATTCTACATGCTGCGGGGAAACTAAGCCCGGGGGGCACAACTACTGAGCCAGCATCCTAGAGCCCCAGAGCCTGGACTAGTGAAGCCCACGCCTCCAGAGCCAGTGCTCCTCAACAAGAGAAGCTCTGCAGTGAGAAGCCCACGCACTGCAACCAAGAGTGGCCCCGACTCGCCACAACGAGAGAGAGTCTCACATAGCAACAAAGACCCAGGGCAACTAAAAATAAATAAATAAATACATCTTTAAAGAGCTTCCCTGATGGCTCAGAGGGTAAAGCGTCTGCTTGCAATGCAGGAGACCTGGGTTCAATCCCTGGGTCGGGAAGATCTCCTGGAGAAGGAAATGGCAACCCACTCCAGTACTCCTGCCTGGAAAATCCCATGGACAGAGAAGCCTGGTAGGTTACAGTCCACGGGGTCGCAAAGAGTCGAACACGACTGAGCAAAACTAAAAATAGATAAATAAATACATCTTTAAAAAAGAAAACAACAAAAATACTCCCGGCCCAACCAGGCTCCCATCACCTCTGGACCTACTGACAGAGGTCTTCTTAAGGCCTCACATTCGGCCTTTTTCTAGTGTTTTAAAAAAAAAAAGTATCTGAACTAATTGAAGATCAAGCAAGTAGAAGCCAAATACATGTGATTCTGCTATACCTAAATTCCTACCATCATCTCACAGAATAACAATGTGCCCTTAGCTTTTATTGAAGGTTATTTCACAAAAAGTCATATTTAAAATGCTTCCGTATCCACTGTAAAACTGCAGTCACTCCAATGTCACATGAAGTCTCAAATGACAGATTTCATTTAGAACCCAGTGTTGAGAAAAACTGTTTCCACTGAGAAGCTGTCATTTTTCTCTGCTTTTAGGTTACTTATCAGATGTACCTT
The DNA here is from genome assembly GCF_000754665.1 of Bison bison bison. NCBI lineage: Eukaryota > Metazoa > Chordata > Mammalia > Artiodactyla > Bovidae > Bison > Bison bison. The sequence goes on from NW_011494700.1 coordinate 2,388,705, forward strand.
ATTGCTCTGCTGCTGGGAAGCCTAAGAATCAACCCTGACACTGAATAAACATGACATTAACATCTGTAAAATATTAGCCTCCGTCTCCTTTCCTTGGTTCCAATTGTCCACTTCTGTTTTAGTAACAGTCTTTACTGGATGCCATCTCCTAGTGCTTTTAAGAAAGAAAGTACAAGTTACTCAGTCATGTCCAACTCTGCGACCCCATGAACTACACGGTCCATGGAATTCTCTAGGCCAGAATACTGGAGAGGGTAGCCTTTCCTTTCTCCATGGAATCTTCCCAACCCAGGGATCGAACCCAGGTCTCCTGCATTGCAGGTGGATCCTTTACCAGCTGAGCCACCAGGGATGCCCAGTAAGAAAGAAGAAAGTTTTAAGAAAGAAGGTCAGTATAAATAAAATTTTAATGTACAACATAGTGATGAAAACAGAGGTGATAGTTGCACCACATTATGAATGTACTAAATGCTACTGAATTATACATTTTACTTAAAATAGTTCACTTTATTTTCTGCAAATTTTATCTCAACTAAAAAAGAGTACAGCATAATCCCAGCAAGTAGCATATGGTTGGCTGCCAGATAATCACACTACCTTCTTCCCATTTTCACTGTGGTGTGTGGAGAGAAAACTAATCTGTTCTCTGCCCTGAGTATTGTTTCTCCCTCCCTCTACTCCGTTATGCTCCACTACAATTCTCAGTTGCTCAGCTTATGTTAAGCCTTAAACATTCTCTTGGACCAGCAATTTCTGAACGAGCCTGCTTTGGGGGCTCAAAGGAACTCTTTTTTTCAAAGATTTTTTCATAGAATCCCAGTACATAAATCAAATAAAACCAGCTGTTCCAGTTGAAGATAATTAGTGAGGGGTCTAAGACCTCCAGACAGTATAGCCCTGGGGGTCCCCCTCAAGTTAAAACCACAGGCCACATAGAAAGCTTGAAGCAGACACTTTATGAGCAGAAAAAGGACTTTCATATGACATTTCTAGAAAACCACAACTAAAATGTTATCTCCTGTGATCCAGATAATTACTTCTGTCCACCTTACACACATATGAAGGACTGAAGTGTTTTAAGATATAGTTTAACCTCCATCAGTTTCGCTGGTGAAAATTACTTGTTGGCAATTTGCAACAACTTTTATAGACAGGTTAGGCAATGGAATGTAGATTAATATTTAATCAGAAAAAATTAATAATAGTTTTTCAGTTCAGCTCAGTCACTCAGTCATGTCCAGCTCTTTGCAATCTCATGGACTGCAGCACACCTGGCCTCCCTGTCTATCACCAACTCCTGGAGCTTGCTCAAACTCATGTCCATCGAGTTGGTGATGCCATCCAACCATCTCAACCTCTGCGGTCCCCTTCTCCTCCTGCCTTCCATCTTTCCGAGCATCAGGGTCTTTTCCAAGGAGTCAGTTTCTTCGCATCAAGTGGCCAAAGTATTGGAGCTTCAGCTTCAGCATCAGTCCTTCCGATAAATATTTAGGACTGATTTCCTAATAGTTCTTAGAAAAATATGAAACAAAGATGATTTTTCTATAAATCACCAATTGTTATTATTTTTACTGCTACAGATAATAAAGATTTGTAATGATAGTTCATTTTTAAATTGGTGCTTTAATTCAGCTTTGCCAATCAATGTGACAAGTTTTAGAAAGGTATGCCCATAGTTTCCTAAATATATGCTCATATCATGTGCTCATAGTTTGAACATGTGGAGCTTTCCTATATTAATTTGGGTATTTTGGTCATAAACTCCAAATATTCTACAAAGGAAGTACAAAAGGTAATCAGGTCGCCCACTTCTGAGCAGACAACAGTACATTCTGAGTAACTCCAGACATTATAAGTTGCATTCTAGTATATATTCCTTGGTGGCTCTGATGGTAAAGAAACCACCTGCAATGCAGGACACCCAAGTTCGATCCCTGGGTCGGCAAGATCCCCTGAAGAAGGGAATGGCAACCCACCCGGTATTCTTGCCTGGAGAATTCCATGGACAGAGGAGCCTGGAGGGCTACAGTCCATGGGGTCACAGACACGACTGAGTGACAAACACTTTCACTTCACTTCCATATGTATTTCTAACTATATGTTTACATTATAATATAAAACATGCTGCATAAATATTAATATATTTACATATTTAATATAACATGTAAAATATATAATAACATAGGTTTTATATATATATATTATAAATGGGAAACAAATTACACAAAGACAGACCTAGCTGTATGTTTACACGTAGCAATTAAAAATTATCTATTGATTCTTAAAAAGAGCACTTGATTACAGTGCAAATGTGCACATAATAATGATTATTATTTTATAGAGTATCTTTTGTTTGTAGACACTGTAAGGCAATTTGCTTCTTCTCTAATAGTCCTATTACCTCCATTATACAGACAAGAAAACTGAGACTCAAACAAGTTAAGTGATTTACTCATATACTTTCAGGGGGAATCAAAAAGTCTGTAATAAGAATTTGTCTGGCTTCTAAATCCCTGGAGTTTCCCAAGTGATAGGAGTATCCTTGTTATTCACAGTGGGTCCTTGAGCCCTTACTCAATAGTTTACAATTCTAAGGTGATGGGTGGTAAACCCAACAAGAAGACTCCTGAGAAGGACCAGTCACATAATTAGAGGGTGGGGCTTTGTGATAACCTGAGAGGGGACAGGGCTGGAGACTGAGTTCAATTATTCATGCCTATGTAGTGAAGACTCAAGTAAAACTCTAGACAACTGGGAAAGCTTCCCTGGCTCACCTTAATACACAATCCTCTGTGTATTGCCACATAATTATGTTTCAGGATGTAAATCAGAGCTCTGAACACATATCAGAAGAAGGTAAATTTACCAATATTATCTTTTTCATTTGTAATTTCCCAGGAGGAAAAAATATAACATACATACATTCATATATATATATATGTATATGTTAAAAATGAAAGAAATATCCAAGGTGTTATCAAAAGGTTTTGCACTAAAGGGCTTGACAATTCTTTCTGAAATTATAAAGTAAAGGAAGGAGTAATATTAAAATATGATACATGCAGAGTCTTAGGATCATTGTTATTGCATTAAATGAAGTACACCTCTAGAGCTAAGATGGCAAATCTGACAGCACAAACCAATGAAGAAAAAACAAGGGCAAAAGGCACAAGAAATGAATGGCAACTGTGACCACTATGATGTAAAAGTAGCAATTCAATACACACAGGTTTAATGAACACATAAAATGAGAATTATGAAAATACTGGTACTAGTAAATTACAGTCTTCTCTATTAAAAAAAGCAAAATTTCAAGAAAATTATTTTCAAATGTATTAAAACTCTTACCAGCTTGCACAAGTTTTATTATTCACATCTCCAATGCACCTGCCAAAAATTAGTCACAGTGAAAGACTTCTGAATTAATTAAATCTGATATTACACTTCTTTATGAATAATATAAATAAGATTTTTAGGTAGACCAGTTTTTGTTTCCAAGTATCCTTAAGCATAGAGAGGCATACTTAGAGTTAAGCTGGCTACAAGATTTTGTTGGTTATTCAAATCCAAATTCCCTAAGAATCTCTAATAAGCAATACATTTCATATATCATAACTTTTGTTTTCAACACAATAAATTATACAATTAAAACTCAGATTTGGATTGTGCACCAATTCCTATTTTCCCGCCCAACTACTGCCAAATAATTGAGTTCCACTTAGACATATTTAAACCAAGTTATTTAATTTTCTTGCAACAATATTAATTATAAATATAGTAATGCCTATGCTTCCACTAGGAAGAAAAAATTTTTTCTGTTTTAAAAGATGCTCATTTAATGATGTGAACAAGAAAAAAATCAAAAAAAAAAAAGAAAGAAAAATCATAAGGGGATTCTGATACTTGGAATTGCCAGCAATAAATAATGCAAAAACAAAAACAAAAGGAATATTTTGTGAAATACAGTTATTTCTAAAAGTGCATCATAAAATAAATCTCAATTGTGATTAAGTATATAATCTACTATTCCAAAGTGTAGCTTAAACTATCTACTTATATTATTTAATATGGTACTTTCTAGTTTTTAAAATTGATACCAATGTTAGCATAGATATTCCATTTTAAGTTTTTATAAGACTTCTACAATATACAAAAACATTGTTCATGTGGACTTAAAACTTCATGCAAAAATTGCTTCCAACTTTTAACTGAAGAATTTTAAGTAAAAGATACTATCATTTACAAAATTAAACACAGACTTTTATCTTGGTATATGTATTCAGCTTCTACAGAAAACATATAGAAAGAAGCTGCTAGACTTTATTAAGCAACAAGCAGCTTCAAATTGGCAGACCACTTTTCAATAGAATTTATGGGTGGAATCTGGCATGTTGGTACAAGGCTAACTCCAAATACAGACAAGCAAGACCTGACAAGAGGCTGCAAGTCCCTGGTCCTTTTTCCCAGGGTTTACAACGATTTGACCTAAAGGTACACACCTTTAAAAGATATATTTTGCTTTTGAAATATATCTGCAAGGTACTTTACATAATTACATTGAAAACGTACTCAAATATAGTCTTTTACATTTGTCAGATTCATCTATCTAATCCCAAACTATTCCTTCTACTTTGAAAATTAAGTACTATCTAGGAAAAATGCAAACATGAACACCTGTTTTTCCTAATTAAATATACAGTTACTTTTTTAATCTACTTCTGATTCTTTTCAGAAAATATGAACTGGCGAAAAATCCAAATTTAAATTTTCATTGTCTAATTTAGAGAAGTTAGAGAAAGTAAAGACGGTTTCTATGTAGTGAATCAAAAAGATTGAAATATCTGGTTTTCTCTCCCTCCATCCACCCATGACTCACTGAAAACTGAAGGACCTTTCTCAATCAACCTTCCCGTAAATAAGTTAATGACTTAACCCTTACCTTCAGTGCCTCTGTAAAACATGCAAGTCCCATGTGCCCACAGCCCCAGCCAACTAGTATTTAGGGGCCCATCTTCCATGCAGGGAAGCTTCTCCGTGCCCCTAGTTAAATCTTTAAGTCTGTTGTGTTTGTCCCCAGTCCTGTTTGTACTCACTATACAGCTATTCAATAGCTGCTACTGTAATCATATTCAAGTAATTGCAATATAAACTGATAAAAATTTCCTAAAAAAAAAATGTCTTACAGGACTGAGGCAAGTCACTGAAACAAAAAACTGCTATCAAATCAAGTACAGAAGAAACAGCCATAAAGGCAAATGAGAAAAATTGCAAAACTTTAGGATGACTTGACAGTCAAACCAATTCATAAGTGCTTTTACATTCTGATTCCATTTTAAAGGAATCTTTGAAGTATGATTTAGTAAGGAAAAAAAAATAGAAAAAAGACTCCATTATCATTAACATGAAAGTGAAGTCGCTCAGTCGTGTCCCACTCTTTGCAACCCCATGGACTGCAGCCTACCAGGCTCCTCCATCCATGGGATTTTCCAAGCAAGAGTGTTGGAGTGGATTGCCATTTCCTTCTCCAGGGGATCTTCCCGACCCAGGAATCAAACCCAGGTCTCCCGCAGTGCAGGCAGACACTTTACCTTCTGAGCCACCAGGGAAAGGCTTTGAGGTGGACCTACCTCAAAGTCTAGCAAGTGTTCGGCTTTACTTTTACTTGACCTACTCTTTTATGGAGAAATGTTCTACATCTTAATATGGATGGTGATCAAAGAAGATATATATTATACCCCAACTTAAGCCTTAATTGACTTTAGTTAAATTAAGTTTAATTTAATTTAATTAATACAGACAGACCTTAAGGGTTAACCAGAGAGTCTCGACCTTAGCACTATGGATATTTTCAACGAGACAATTCTTTGTGGGAGGAGGTTTTGTTCACTGTAGATTGTGGGTGCCTAGAGAATCCCATGGACAGAGGAGCCTGGTGGGCTACAATCCAAGGGGTCAAAAAGAGTCAGATACAACTGAAGTGACGTAACACACACACATACACGCACACAGATAGCACCCACAGCCCCAGTATAACACCCCAAAATGCCTCTGTGCCATGCATGCTCATTTGTGTCTAACTGTTTGCAACCCCATGGATTATAGCCCGGGCTCCTCTGTCTACGGAATTTTCCAGGCAAGAATACTGGAGAGAGTTGCCATTTCCTCCTCCAGAGGATCTTTCCGACCCAGAGCTCAAACCTGCGTCTCCCACATTGGCGGGGGGGGTTTTTTTTT
>NW_011494700.1:2395038-2408128 GCF_000754665.1 Bison bison bison
TCTCCCACATTGGCGGGTGGATTTTTTTATCACTAAGCTACCTGCCTCTAGACATCACCAAACGCTGCCTGGGAGATAAAAATCCACTACCCTTCCCAGCTGAGAACCACTATGTTTAATTCCTCATCTATCTAGAAGAATATAGTAAACCTTTCTTATGACTTCTCAAAGCCTGAATCAGAGCACAATCAGACTATGACTTAAAAATGAAAACTAGAATCCCTGACCTACAAGGACAGGGGAATTTAAAAGACTTCCATTTGTCACAAGCGATATTTATCCAAGTTGCCTGATCAGAAGAAATATTTGGGATGCTTATAAACACGCATTCCAAGATGCTTTCACTAGAAATAAAGAAGGTCTGGGGTGAGGCTTAGAAATCAAATTGTGTAACAAGTACCTCGGGTGATTTTTTATAAACATGCAAGTTGGAAATATACTCTGACTCCTGTATACACCTTAGGTAGAAAATGTTTGGTTATACTGCATGACAAAAATTCTCAACATTTCCACAAGGATAATAAACAAGGCTTTGTCTTTTTTAGCTCATACTTAAAAATATAAAGTAAAATAAAATAAAGATCTACTAAAGCTGAAAAGAATCTGCATGCAATGCAAGAGACCTGGGTTTGATTCCTGGGTCGGGAAGATCCCCTGGAGAAGGAAATGGCAACCCACTCCAGTATTCTTGCTTGGAGAATCCCATGGACAGAGAGAGGAGCCTGGCAGGCTTCAGCTCATGGGGTCACAAGAGTTGGACACGACTTAGCGACTAAAGCGCCACCGCAAAGCTGAAACACCAGACATAGGAGCTGTCTAATATTTTGAGAAAGACCAAACAAATGGCTGAGGACTCCCCTGGGGCCCAGGAGACAGACAGCATCTCTGGACTGCAAGACCTTGCCTTTCAAACCTAGGGCAGCAGAAAGAGAAAGCCCTGGGTTGTTGTTCAGTCGCTCAGTCACATCTCTTTGCAATCCCATGAACGTAGCCCACCAGGCTCCTCTGTCCATGGGATTTTCTAGGCAAGAACACTGGAGTGGGTTGCCATTTCTTTCTCCAGGAGGGTCTTTCCGACCCAGGGATCAAACCTGCATCTCTTGCATTGGCAGGCAGATTCTTTACCACTGAGCAACCAGAGAAGCTCTAGAGAAAGCCCTATGTAAACTTAAACTGGGATCCTGTTTCCAATAAACCTTTTGGCCAATCTTTTGTCTCAACAAGCCACGCCCTATCTCTTGTCACAATCTGCCCTTACAGCAACTCCCACTGTCCACAAGTGCCCCTAATGACCTGCTCACTCCTTTGGGACACTTGCTCCTACTAGCAGGCCCTCTGGCTGGGCACGCTCAGAGATGGGCTCCCGTCCCAGCAGGAAGTAGATCTTTTTTTATTTTAACCAGCCTGGGGCAAGCACTGCTTAGCTTCAAGGTCATCTTCTTTTCACCAGTTGTTTGTGTTCCCTTCTCATCTGCCCTTCACATTTCTCTGCCTTCCCTTCCCCACAACACTGACCAGTGTGTTCATTCCCACTTGCATCTGATCCCTGACCTGTTATCTTGCCTTTATTTCTCTAACTGCATTTCTGACAGATTGTCTGGCTTAGATTTCTACGGTTCCCTCATAAAGGGGTGTTTTTATGCCTGGCCACTTCAAAATAATCATCACAACTATAATCACAATCATAAAAATGGATTACTATCATGAGAACCCTTCCTCTGTTGCAAGCATTTTGCTGCATGCTTTACATGAATCATCTTATTTCTTTTTCATAATTCTGAGAGACAGGTACAAATATTATTCCTACTTTATAGAAAGGGAAAAGACTTGAAAGAATTTGCTAGCTCTCCTCATTCCATGTGGTCTCTGATCTCTGCCACTGCCTTTTTTCCTTGATTTTCTTCCTCCAAAATATATGCACATACTCTATTTCACTTCCCCATACCTTTCCTCTTCTGTATAAAATATAACATCTTTTACTCAGTTCTCTACGGAGGACCTATATGCTTTCTCCATGTTCTTTGTGTAAAATAAAAGTAGTACTATTTGCTGTCTTTAATTATTTAATGTTTTTCCTTTGTGTCTTTTCTCGTCCAATTACAACATAAACCCCTTAGGCCCTGGTCAACTGTCACACTTCTTAGACACATAGCACAGTCCTACTCAGGAAAGAACCACTCCAAACAACAACAAAAAGTATATATGTTGTTAAAATCATTTCAACAAAGCATACAATGAATGAGAAATACATATGAGTCATTGTGTCAGATACAAAAAGTAGAAAAATGGCATTGTCTCCACCTTCAATGCCTTTACAAACTAGCAGTGGAGAAGGGCTTGCAAATGAACACTAAGGATGTAAGATAACTTTCATCATACACAAGGGTGGGAGCCAGAGAAGGAGAAGAAACCTTGACCTGGGGGCTGGGGGTTGACCGCAAAGATTTCATAGCAGAAATGAGTTGAGTAGCATTTGTGATGATTAGGACACCACACTACCAGGAGAGTGGATAAGAGGACATTCCCAACAAAAAGACCAGTCTGTGAACATAGAGATGTGAAAGGGCAGCTGGGCATGAGAAATGGTAAAAAAATTTCGAGAGGCTAGAAGACAGGCCCGGGGTACAGGATGGGAGCCGGGGGAAGGGGCAGAAGTGAAGCCACGTTAAGGAGTGTGGGTGTTCTCAGAGTAACTGGGTTAGGCATCAAAAAGGAGAGAAACAAGGATTGAAGTCAACAGTCAGACCAAATCTACCCCATCCACGACTAGAGTCTTAGGGCCTAGACGCTAGCATTCTAGAAGATGAAGCCGCACCCATTCGGAGTGTTTCCATGAGTAATCAACATGACTCTTCATCATCAACTTCAATACCATCAGTGATTTCTTAAGTCACTAGCTCACAAAAGAGTCCATCTAAAATTCTGCTGTATGGGAATTCCCTGGCAGTCCAGTGGTTAAGACTGAGCTTCCACTGCCAGGAGACCAGGTTCAATCCCTGGTTGGGGAACTAAGATTCCACAAAAATAAAACTCTGCTCTATGTTTGGGGGCCAATGAGTGTCTGTGCCACAAAAAGTAAGCAGTAAAGCAATAAGGAGCTCGTTATCACCTTACTACTACTTTTTTTGTTTAATGTTTTTTACACCTCTTGGAATCTACAATACATTATAGCCTAAAAGAAATGCAAGTGATAGCTCAAAAGAAAAAAGACTTAAAGACAATGGTTATTTGTTCCTCACCACATTCCAGAAAGGACTCCAAGTGAAGGACTGTCTGTGGATTTCTGTTACCATACAGTCTTGAGCTCCCATTTCCATATATAATGAGGCTATCAATTTCTTTAATACTACAGCTTCAAAAAGTATGAGGTGCGATACACTTTGTAGCTGTGTTTTCAAAGTGGCGTGATTACATTTCTGAGCATGTAAATGCTCTTGGAAATCACCATGAAGCCATTTAAACAAATTTTTTACTTGATTAAACCCATAAATGCCACCTTCTTTATAGAAATTTAAGAATAACAACAACAACAAAAAAACACTGTCCTTAAAATGTCCTAATCACTGAGTTCTTCATTGCTACATCTACATAGATGTACTGACTTTAAAAAGTCTCAAATTAACAGTCACATTTCATTAGGAACATAAATGCATCAAAAAACAAAAAAAAAACACACCTCTCTCTTATTATTTGCCATTTTTTAAATTCTAGAACCAGGGCCTGTAATTCCCTGCATATCAGGGGATACAGAGAGGCCCAACAAGTGTGTATTCTCTGAGGAGCTTTCCCAGGTAATCAACACAAGCTTACGCTACTATATCTGTTTATCTCTTTCTGCAGAAATCACAAACCTTTTATCCCCAGTGGCTAACTCACTAACTTTACACTTGATTAGCCTCAACCAATATTTGTAAATGGCCTTGCTGGAGCTGATAACAATGGTGGTGACAAGGAAACTAAAACTCTGACAACTATGAAATGTTCATGGCTTCCACTGTCTAACACATAACCCCAAATCATGCTCTAAAAATCCTTCATGGACACCATTATCGTTTTTGCTCTTCTCCAATGGACAAATGCTTAAATATAAAAGCCAGCTCAATTAGGGAGAGCAAATTGAAGCCAGAGGAACAAACATGTATGTGTCCAATGTTCTAAAGCTTAATATGACACTTAAGACAATTACCAACATCTCAAATAAGCAAAGGAAAGATTATTGTATTTACAACCTGTTTTCCTTCTGGGGAAGTTAAAGTAGAAATCTATCTTAGGAGGTAAAAGAGTTAATATGCTGCCTCCTTCCAGGATTAAATGTTCTCCTTCTGCCACTCATAATCCTGTGACAGTAGATGTTGGAGGGGAAAAAAACAAAAGATGTGGCAAAGTAGAGCTGAATCGCCCCCAAAAGGCCTGAAGCATAGTGTTCCAAAGCTGAGAGAATCATTACTGCCTTGGGCAAACTGCCTGGCTGCAGTGCAGCCCCAAATGACCATAAATAAAGCTTTAATTACATTAATTTGAGAAACTGCTTCCTGCAGAGCATCTCTGCATTTGGGGGCCCTGTCTCAGCTCTGGAGCCAGTACCCTCCCCATGGGCTCACCCACTCCCAGACATCTCATCCCCCCACTGCTTATAACACAGCACCTAATTGTGCTTCAGTGCGTCCTTGACTCATTTCTTCTCCAAGCCCCCCTCTCATTGTTGATGACAGGCATCATCCATTGCTATTCTATCTTCTAACTTGGCCGAGCATGGGTAATAATGTCCATACAGTGACTACAGAGCACAGCCTGTGGACTGGAGGTTGATCTGCCACCTGATTTCTCATGGAATTGCCCAGCTACTGATACGTGAAGTGATACTGTAACTGCTGTTCAAGTATCAGATGCTCTAATAACCATCAATCAAACACCTAAGCATCTGGCAACTGTTAATATACTCACAACATCACCAGCAGTCAGACACAGTGTTTTGACTCTCACTCTAGACAGAAACCATGATAACAATTTCACTAAAGGTAGTATCAAGAAGCCATAGTGTTCTGATGGCAGCTGAGGCATTTTGGGCTGCAGCCACCCCTATGGTACATGCTATTTCCTGGGCGTAAGCTAACTGAAGTTGGTTCCTGGAGTTGTCATCAAAAACCCTGGATAGACTTGTGAACACAGTGGGAGAAGAAGATGGGATGAACTGAGAGAGTAGCACTGAAACATATACACGACCATATATAAAATAGATAACCTGTGGGAATTTGCTGTACAACACCGGGAGCTCAAACTTGGTGCTCTGTGACAACCTAGAAGAGTGGAATGGGGTGGAAGGTGGACGGGAGGTCCAAGAGGGAGGGGACATATGTATACATATGGCTTATTCATGTTGATGTACGGCAGAAACCAACATAACATCATAAAGCAATTATCTTCCAATTAAAATTTAATTAATTTAAAAATAAAACCCAGTACAGCAATAGTCCCCAGTCTTTTTGGCACCAGGTGCAGGTTTCATGGAAAACAATTTTTCCCAGGACCAAGGGGAGAAGGGAGAGTTTCAGGATGATTCAAGGGCATTACATTTATTATGTTGCCGCTGGTCTGACAGGAGGCAGAGCTGTAATACGAGCAATGGGGAGCAGCTGTAAATACAGATGAAGCTTCAGGCATTAGCCCAGCACCCACCTCCAGCTGTGCAGTCCACTTCCTGGTTTGGGACCCCTGCCATACAGGAAGGGACCTGGCACCCCCTAAAGCAGAGGCTCCCCAAACCCAAGCTGCATGTAAGTACCAAGCTGGCTGCACCCCAGTCCCAGTTTTGAAATAGCTTTCCAGGTCTCACCCTAGAGATTCTGATGCAGTGTGTCTGGAGAGGGGCCCAATAATCTAGTAGACTGTATACTTCTCTTAAACTCCCCACAAGGTTCTCATGTGCAACTCGGTTGGAAAACATCCTCAGATCACCCTTTATAACCCCTGCTGAGATTCTGATCAGACCAATGTTGGTCAAAATGGTGGCCAATGGTCTAGAAATCACAAATACTGATGGAAAGATGTCATCTCTCTTAGGAATCTTCGGTCAGAAAAAGAAAAGGTGTGCAAATCACTGCTAACATTCCAGCCCTCTCATTTTACAAATAAGATTTCTGACCTAAAACCTATTTCTCCCCAATTCCTCCAACCAACCTTCTTCTTAACTGTAAATGGTAACAAACTCACCCATTAGTTTAAAAAAAAGTCAGGGGACAACCCTGGTGGTCCAAGGGTTAAGACTCTGCCTTCCAATGCAGGAGGCGTAGGTTTGATCCCTGGTCAGAGAACTAAAGTCCCACATGCCATGGGGTAAGGCCAAAAATTAAAAAATAGAGTCAGAAAACTTGGAAATCACCCTTAATTATCATCTCCACAATAAGCCTTCCTTGACTCAGCTCTTACTTTTGACCACAAGTAGAAGAAAACATGGGCTTCCCTGCTGGCTCAGTCAGTAAAGAATCCATCTGCAATGCAGGAGATATGGATTTGATCCCTGGGTCAGGAAGATCCCCTGGAGAAGGAAATGACAACGCACTCCAGTATTCTTGCCTGGAGAATCCCATGGACAAAGGAGCCTGGTGGGCTACAGTCCATGGGGGTCTCAAAAGAATCAGAACAACTTAGTGAGTAAACCAGCACCACCATCAAAAACACAACTCAATGCACCCAAACTGCAAAAGTCTGCAAGTCGGTGGTTATCAGGCTTGTTCCTATCAGAGTTCAGGGACAGTTTTTCCCAGATGTCTCCAGAGCACTTTCCTCTGTATCACCATCACTTTGGCAGTGAAACAGCAGTTACAGTTCCAGGCTTTAACTCTGCACACAACAACTAAGGGAAAACTTCTCTCATCTTGCCCTGGCACAAATGGGTGCATTCCCTGGGACCACTAGGTCTCCAGTTATAAGCTTATAAATTGGCTTTGGACCAGCGTTAGTTGCTTAGTCATGTCCGACTCTTTGTGACCCCATGGACTGTCGCCCGCCAGGCTCCTCTGTCCATGGAATTCTCCAGGCAAGAATACTGGAGTGGATAGCCATTCCCTTCTCCAGGGACCAGATTACTGGGCAAATCCTAGAGCTGCAGAGACCAGCCTTCTGTAGCACATGGGCTGAGTGGCAGAGGCAGAGACAGCTTAAGAGAATTATAAGATTTGATTAGGAAAAGAGAGCTGGAGAATCTACTTCACAACCCAGTCTAAAGTTTCCTCCTTTTATTCCCTCATAGCACCACAGTCTTTGCCTTCATAGACTCTATCACCTTCGAAATTGGACACTGGTGGACACATACCTAACATTTACAGAGTACTTTGAGGTGGCAGTATTTTAAACAGTTTATATCAATGGACTCATTTAACTTTCACAACAATGCTACGCTTTCCATATGAAAGATGAGGAGACCAAGATACAGAGAGAGGCAGGAACTTCCCCAGAGCATGGAGCCCAATGATGGTAGAGCTTTGAGTCTCAGTGATCAGACTCCAGAGGCCAGGCACTCAGCTACTACGATGCGCTATTCTCTTTATTCACAGTTTTGTCTGACTCCTCCACAAAAGTCTAAGAAACATGAAGCAGGAAATTTGTTTATTTTATATAGATCAGTCTCAATGGAGTGCCAGGCACACAGGAAACATTCAATTCCCCTGAGAACTGAATAAATGAAAAGATGTTGAGAGAATAAATAAATGAGTGACTGCGGTGATGAACAAAAGAGCAAGTGGTAAAGCCATGATCCAGATTAACAGAGGGCTTCCCTGCTGGCTCAGATGGTAAAGAATCTGCCTACAATGCAGGAGACCTGGGTTCGATCCTTGGGTTGAGAAGATCCTCTGGAGAAGGGAATGGCAACCCACTCTAGTATTCTTGCCCGGAGAATTCCATGGACAGAGGAGCCTGGCGGGCTACAGTCCGTGGGGTCACAAAGAGTCGGACACGACTGAGTGACTAACACTAACTAACTAACTAACTAGATTAACAGAGTGTTCGTGTTACATGATTAATCACAGAAGAGTGGAGCCCAGAGCTTTAATTTCCTGGGTCCAGTCTGCCTTCTCTAGTTGAAGGTTTGTTATCTCTGTTCCACATGGTCACACCTGCAGAGTCAATAATCTTTCCTTCTTTGCAAAGTCACCAAACAGCAAATGAAAACTCCAGTAGGAGACAGTCACTTCTTTTGAGAGAGATCAGATGTGAACATGTCCAAAATAGAGAATGATTTGAGTAAAGGATGGGATTTTTCCCATGTTTAGCCTGCCCGCATTAGACAAACACTTTGTTCATTAAGAGTAAGACCTCCACACTGAAAACATATGCAAAGTCCTTTGTAGTATCAGGTACTGAGAACATTTAAACATTTTTTTTAAGTGAATAATTTTAGTAAGCTTATCAAAGTCTCCATTTGATTAAGGGATCTCTGAGTATCTGCAGACCATTTCTTTTAACTCCTTTCCATGGTGACAGCATGACATTTAAAAATAATTCATCTGGAAATGTAAACAGATAAGAAAAAATTGCAGGGCATACATATGTCAGTTCCCACTGTCAATGTCTGGAAATGATTCCACTCTCAAAAAAAAAAATCACGGCCTGATCACAGCAAACAAGGTCTCCAGAGAGACAATAAATTGGTACAACCACATCCACCCAGAAGCTGTCCATCTTCCTGGTTCCTAAGTCAATGGGGGTAATGTGAACAGGGTTAGGGAATCCACTGCCAACAAGCACCAGCCTTCAAGCTTAGTGTGTACATGACAGCCTCTCCTTCCTCAGAACAGGCTTGTGAGTTTTTCTTCCACTCTGGGAGCAAAGAAAAACAACAAGCTAAATAGGCAAACCTGCTATTAAACTATTTACATATTTGCCTTTTGCCATAATAAGCAGCTACATGTGCTAGCTTGAAAAAAAGGCACCATCAGCAGCTTCCCTGGTGGTCCAGTGGTTAAGACACTGCACTTCCACTGCAGGGGGCATGGTTTCAATCCCTGGTCAGGGAACTAAGATCCCACAGCTAAAAAAAAATAGAAAAGAAAAGAAAAATGTACCATCAGCAATATCTACATCTTCAAGCCAAGCCTACTAATGTAGAGTTGGCTTTCAAAGATCATTTCCATCACTTAAAAATAAGGGAAATGACAAAACAGAGATGCTCATTCAGTAAATACACAGGGCTCCATCAATGAAGCAGAGGCAGCTCCTACCCCATACAAGGGACCAAACATTCAAAAAACTGCAGAGATGCTCATGGGTGGACAGATTATGCCTGAAGGCAAAGAAGGAATGAGGAGAATATGCCCTTCCTAAGGAAGAGAAGAGATGGGCGTCTCTATAAAGGTAAATAACTTTGGCACTTATTTTTCCTGGAAAAATAAGATCATCTTTCCTTGTGTCGTTTTTTTCTTTCTTTAAAGCTGACCTCCAGTCCATGGAGATACAGCTGCCAAGCATGAATACTATCTTATGTGTGGCTTGGTACATGCCTCAGTGGGCACTGAAAACTAAAACTAACCTATCAACTGCTCTTATTACAAACATTAGATAAAAAGAATACAAAGGAAGTATACAGACAAACAAGCCAAAAAACACTCTGTCACAAGGGTATGCTATTTAAGCAAATAAAGAAATCCAGAATACAAATCATACATTGTATTACTGGTCAACAGTTCACCGTGGACATGGGCCATATTTTTTTTCTTTCCCATCCCTGGTTACCCTGGTGTCTTCTCACCATTCATTCACTTAACTTTTTTGACTTAAAAAAAAAAAATTTTTTTTTTGAGACACCTCTTAAGCACTTCCCTGCCCCTTTAAGGATAAGGTTTAAAAGGTCTATTTTAGATTTGGGAGTGAAACACAGAAGCCATTCAAAGTATTTTGAAAATAAATAGCCTTCCAAATGAGACCTTATTTCCATGGAGAAGCCTAATAACATCTAAACTGAAACTAAAATATATCCAAATCTTGCAAGGGTGTATTCACAACACCACTCTTGCTGATCACCTTCCAGGTGCCTGAATGTTTGATTCACGTTATTCAAACATTCACGTTTTCACGTTGGCAGCCTCACTAAAATTCTTGTGTTTTGATATGGGAGGGGAAAGGTCCATCTCAAATGAGTTTACAGTTTTGTTTTCAGAAACTGCATAACTTTACTTATTTTTAAAATATCTGCTTATTTAAAAAATATCTGCTTAAACCACATTTAATACTGTAAGCAGTATGATGTCTTTAAAATTATAAGTATTCATAAGAAAAAATAATATTGCACAACCAATAAAATCAACACTTCTTTTTTTTTTTTTAAATCAACACTTCTTAAAGTTAAGGAAAAGCAACAAGTATGAGAGCACATGCAAATTACTGCCAGGAGACTTTAAGTTCTCACCAGTGGATTTAAATTCCTTGAGGGTAGGGGCCAACTCTTACTTTGCTTAATTTCAACTTGTTAGCAAGAACTTTTACTATAGGAGTAGATCCGAGGATCGGTGAAGGCAATGGCACCCCACTCCAGTACCCTTGCCTGGAAAATCCCATGGACAGAGGAGCCTGGTAGGCTGCAGTCCATGGGGTCGCTAGGAGTCAGACCCGACTGAGGGATTTCACTTTTCACTTTCATGCATTGGAGAAGGAAATGGCAACCCACTCTAGTGTTCTTGCCTAGAGAATCCCAGGGATGGGGGAGCCTGGTGGGCTGCTGTCTCTGGGGTCGCACAGAGTCGGACATGACTGAAGTGACTTAGCAGCAGCAGCAGCAGATCTGAGGATACAACCATGACCAGACAAGATTGCTGTCTCTTTGGAGCTTACATTCTAGAGGTGGTGACAGTATTCAGAGAAAATGTGTTTTAAATTAATTTTAAATGTGTGAATGCCAAAAGGAAAACAAATAAAGGGCTGAGATAGAAGTGAAAAATTGAGATATCTACTGACTTTATTAGATAGACCGTTGTCAGATGCCAATCTGAGGATGTGTTATTTGTGAGTCAAGCAAAGAACTGAAACCTAAGAATGGCTAAGAATGGAAACCACACTTGCGAAGACTCTGCAGTGATCTGAGTTGGACTTGGCTAAGGATGACTGAAATGTAGGGAGCATGTGGAGAGGAGCAGTCCAAGAGGAGACTGAGGGGGGGCGGAGCCATGCAGGGTTGTGTGAGAAGAATTTGGATATTACTCTCAGCACAAAGGGAATCTGGTCTGGTTTGTGCTTCCACTGAAGAAGGGACTGATAAGAGAGCAAAAGTAGAGCAGGGAGAATAGTTGAGAGGAGTCTAATAGTCCCAGAAAGACCTGACGAGAATTAGACCCAGGTGGTGGCAGTGGTCTTAGAGAGACATGGACATACTAAAAACTAAGTTTTGGACTTCCCACAGTCCAGTGGTTGGCTCTGGGCTTCCACTGCAGAGGACACAGTTCCATCCTTGGTCAGGGAACTAAGATCCCACGTGCCCAGTGCAGCCAAAAATTTTAAAAAAGTCAGTGTTGAAAGCAGAATCAACATGATGACTTCCTTCAATGAGGACTGTTCTTCATCAGGACTGTACTTGGGAAGTGAAAACTAGGACTCAAATATAATTCCCAGGTTATAAGTATCAGCAACTACATATTCACATGCAGATGTCAAGTAAGCATGTAAATGCTGAAAGAAGCTGGCACTCTGAGAAGAGGGCTGGGCTATACAGACACATTTAAGGGCCATCGATAAAAAATTTACAAAGTGGGCTTCAGAAAAGGCATGAGGTTCGGAAACCCAGATCTGCTGCTACTGCTGGCTTGCATCCTTAGGAAAATTACTGACTTAGTTTTCTCATCTATTAAATGGAGATAAAAATACCTATTTTTAACAGGATTGCTAGAGAAGGGGTCAGCAAACATTTCCTATAAAATGCCAGGTAATAAAAACCTGGGGCTTGGTGGCCATAGGGTCTCTGTCAAAAACACTCAGTCCTGTCATTGCAGAATGAAAGCAGCCATAGACAATATGTAAATAGATGAGTAGGGGGTTGTGTTCACAGAAAACTGTGTGTAGAAAAACAAAGGGAAGAGTGTGTCAGCCCCCAGGCTAGAGCTGTGGTTGTCAGAGTGTGGTTCTGCACCAGCAGCATCAGTAACACCTGGGGATTGCTAGAAATGCAAATTCTGGCCCCACCCCACACTTACTGAATCAGAAACTCTGGGGATGGAGGTCCAGCAATCAGCATGAAAATGAACCCTCCAGGTGATGCATGCTAAAGTTGAGACCCAGAGATCAAATTGCCAACATCCGCTGGATCATGGAAAAAGCAAGAGAGTTCCAGAAAAGCATCTATTTCTGCTTTCTTGACTATGCCAAAGCCTTTGACTGTGTGGATCACAATAAACTGTGGAAAATTCTGAAAGAGATGGGAATACCAGACCACCTGATCTGCCTCTTGAGAAATTTGTATGCAGATCAGGAAGCAACAGTTAGAACTGGACATGGAACAACAGACTGGTTCCAAATAGGAAAAGGAGTTCATCAAGGCTGTATATTGTCACCCTGCTTATTTAACTTCTATGCAGAGTACATCATGAGAAACGCTGGGCTGGAAGAAGCACAAGCTGGAATCAAGATTGCCGGGAAAGTTTCAATAACCTCAAATATGCAGATGACACCACCCTTATGACAGAAAGTGAAGAGGAACTCAAAAGCCTCTTGATGAAAGTGAAAGAGGAGAGTGAAAAAGTTGGCTTAAAGCTCAACATTCAGAAAACGAAGATCATGGCATCTGGTCCCATCACTTCATGGGAAATAGATGGGGAAACAGTGGAAACAGTGTCAGACTTTATTTTTCTGGGCTCCAAAATCACTGCAGATGGTGACTGCAGCCATGAAATTAAAAGACGCTTACTCCTTGGAAGGAAAGTTATCACCAACCTAGATAGCATATTCAAAAGCAGAGACATTACTTTGCCAGCAAAGCTTCATCTAGTCAAGGCTATGGTTTTTCCTGTGGTCATGTATGGATGTGAGAGTTGGACTATGAAGAAGGCTGAGCGCCAAAGAATTGATGCTTTTGAACTGTGGTGTTGGAGAAGACTCTTGAGAGTCCCTT
>NW_011494700.1:2408288-2419534 GCF_000754665.1 Bison bison bison
CTCCGGGAGTTGGTGATGGACAGGGAGGCCTGGCGTGCTGCGATTCATGGGGCCGCAAAGAGTTGGACACGACTGAGTGACTGATCTGATCTGATCTGATCTGAGTCAAGAAAACAAACATATTTGTATCCTGCTGAAGGAAATGGCAACCCACTCTAGTGTTCTTGCCTGGAGAATCCCAGGGACCGGAGAGCCTGATGGGCTGCCGTCTATGGAGTCGCACAGAGTCAGACACGACTGGAGTGACTTAGCAGTTGTGTGAAAACTGTATTCATCTTAATTAGGTTGAATTGGTTCACAGTGCTTTTCAGGTCTACTATACCTTCTACTTTTCTGTCTGTTCATTCCATTAATTTTTGAGTTTGATATTGAAACTCCAACTAAAAAAATCTTAATTTGTCTACTTAAAAAAATAATTGTATTATATAGTGGAACTATATGTAACTTTGCTCTGTATTTTCCAAGTCTCCCATTAAATGTGCTATCATACTTTGACAATTTAAAAAATAAAAAGAAAGGAAAAAAAAGAAGTCAAAGGTTGAAAAAGAAACTAAACACATATATACTGCTTAGAGCTAATATTATCATGAATATATATCTATTATTTTTTAACATGGTTCCTAGAAGTTTAGAGCGTACTTTCTAAAGATAGAATCAAACGTTGGATAATTGTGGTGGATCAAGCAAAAGAGAGATAACAAACTCTGTTAAACTACAAGATGGGCTTAGGTAAGAATAGTTGAGAAATTGAAGATTTTTTTAAATATACTTTTATTCCAAAGAATTTCAATACTACCTCATATATTAATTAAGCTAGATTTAATTTGGTCATGTTCATACTCCATGAACATATATATTTCATACTCCAT
Source organism: Bison bison bison (assembly GCF_000754665.1). NCBI lineage: Eukaryota > Metazoa > Chordata > Mammalia > Artiodactyla > Bovidae > Bison > Bison bison. The sequence goes on from NW_011494700.1 coordinate 2,409,158, forward strand.
GAACATACGAACAAAATGAACAATATAATTTCAACATATCTTCACCCTAACTTCCAACAGAAATTAAGGTTTAATATCGATTAACTTCCAGATCCTACATGTCATATTAGTTATTGGTTAGTGGTATTGGTTAGTTATATTAATTATTAGTTATTGCTATAACTAACACACTTTTTTTTAAGGAATATAGAGCAGGCAATTTTATCAAATGCCATTATTATTTTAACAGAACAATATGGCCATTTGAATTGAGGATCAATGGGGGAAGTTAAAATATAAAGGGCTGTCGAAAAATAAAATATAACACCACCCACTTTCATATTGCTTTATCAGTACTATTAGAAACTAGACAGAAATCTAGTTTCCTAAATTCAGCCTACTGAATCTTCCTCAAATTAGATATAGAATTATGGGTGAATATAGAGGGATCGTGCCTACTACCTATCACTACTAGGCTATGTTCCTGCCAATAGATCTTAGCAAAATTCCATATGAAAGCCAAAATAAAATCAGTAAATAATGGCTAACAGCTTTGGAGGGAACCAACAGGAAGGGGTAAGGACCAGACAACCAGATCATCCCTCAGAAGGGGGAACTCCAGCTTCCAAAAGTGGAAAGAAATTCAATCAAGCAGGCAGTGCACAATATTTAAGAGTCCGACAGTAGACACTGGGTAGTCTCCAAAGTGGAGGATGCAGCGCATGCAACACAGAGTAATGGGGTATCCCACCAGGTATAAAGAAACGTGCGTGCGTGCTAAGTTGCTTAAGTCCTGTCCGACTCTTTGGCTCCTCTGTCCATGGGAGTCTCCAGGCAAGAGACGTTGCCTTGCCTGGAGTGGGTTGCCATGCCCTCCTCCATGAGATCTTCCCGACCCAGGGATCAAACCCACATCTCTTAAATCTCCTGCATTAGCAGGCAGGTTGTTTACCACTAGCACAACTTAGGAAGCCCGGTATTAAGACACTGGAAATCTAAGGAACAGAAATACTTGCAGAACCAAGAAGGAAAGCCATCAGTTTAATTTCAGGTAAACTCAAGAAAATCCCTCGAGCTGCCGAGCTAATGAGAATTAAATGGCTGAAGTCAGGGCAAGAGGTGAATTGAAAAAACTGGGAGCTGTCTGAGGCCAGAAGACAGATTTGCTTATTACTTTGTAAAACCCTAAGCCATAAATACACCTGTCCACATTGTATAACCTATTATGGAAAATGTGAATGAAGATACAATTGTGAGACATAAAATATTACTTGATTTGCTCAACCAGAAACACTGTTTGACTTGCAATCTGAAATTGATTTCAAACTACTCAGAAGTTATATAATACTGACAGTACAAAGTTCTATGTTCTAACTTTGACAATTATAGAAATTCCTGTAAAAATTCTCAAGAGTTTGAAAGTGAGGACTATCCAACTAGTTAAGTTCAGTTCAGTTTAGTCACTCAGTTGTGTCCAACTCTTTGCGACCCCATGAATCGCAGCACGCCAGGCCTCCCTGTCCATCACCAATTCCCAGAGTTCACTTAAACTCACGTCCAGGGCATCCACAAAATAAAAGATCTGAAGCAGCAAATTTAGGCTTCTATATTTAACCAGGAAGATCACATTACTAGGAGATCCTCTTTCCAACCCAACCTCTTACAAGAAATAAAACTCGGAAGGGATCAGTAATTTGGAGAATACCTCTGTATCTTTTTCATAGAGCTGCAAATACCTGTGTTAAGATTATCTGAAATTAAACCCATCAAAATTTTAATCTCATACTTTTTTCTCTCTCTGTCATAGGATCATAGATGATTGGAGTCATATTAAATAACACCTGAAAGTTTAAGCCAGTTTTCTGAACTTAACCTTTGGTTGTTAGAATACTTTTGAAGATAAATTAAGATGTTAACATGATTATTTTACTGTTACTTTAAATATGGTCACAAAAATCTAGACATAAACTTTAGATACTTACAGCTCTAGCTTTTAAACAATTTTCAAACCAAAGCCAACTTACAAAATACCCACAAACACAAGTATAAAACCAATAACAATTACACTAATGAGCTAAATTCAATGTGATGAACGATGTTATTTTCCCAAACACATGCCTATGGCACTGGCTGTCACAGCGCGGGTTCAGCAGGCTGAAGTTATTGTGAACCCACGAATGCTGTTTTGAACCACCTTTCCCTACTTGAACTCCTGCAAAACCATATATCAGCCCATCAGGTCACTGGGATAACCTTAAATTTACGTATTCTTTCCCTTTAACCCAAGGTAATTAAAATAGCACAACTTGATACCAATATTTTTTGCTTTATTGTATATGTTTTATAATGATGGTAAGATGCACTACTTTTATATTTTATAATTTCACACTTTATAGTTATATACTTTGATATTACATTTTTATAATTTATACTTTCTACTTTGTTATACTTTACAATATTTATATCCTTTAAGGGTCAATAAAACAAATGCATGGTTGTACCCATTCTTAAATACATATCCTAAAGAATTTTTATTCTAAACTAAAGTAGTTATCAGGGCTTCCCTGGTGGCTAAGACAGCAAAGAATCTGCCTGCAGTGCAGGAGACCCAGATTCAATTCCTGGGTTGGAAAGATGCCCTGGAGAAGGAAATGGTAACCCACTCCAGTATTCTTGCCTATAGAATTCTAAGGACAGAGGAGCCTGGTGGGCTACAGTCCATGGGGGTCGCAAAGAGTAGGACATGACTGAGGGGCTAACACTTCCCCTCAAAGTAGCTACAAAGGTTGCAAACAAGACTCTCACAGTTTACTTCCCTGCCACTCCTAAAGACACAATGTAAAAGACTAGAGGTCAGCTTCACCAGTCTAACAGATCATGCAGACTTTTCACTTTCCAGTGAAACAAAAATACACACTGGCAAAACTATATCCAAGCATGCATTCAGCATTTCATTATTATTTCACAAATTCAGTGAATACATTTAAATGTGGAGATTTTTAGTTAAAAAGTGGGGTGGGGGGTGGGGGGGTGGAATGGACAAACACTGCATGATCTCACTTATACATGGAATTTAAAAAGTCAGACTCATAAATGCAGAGAGTAAAATAGTGGTTGCCAGAGGCTGGGGGATGGGAGACATGGGGAGATGTTGGTCAAAGGAAACACACTTCAATTATGCAGGATGAGAAAGTTCTGAAGATCTAATAGAGAGCATGGTGACTATAGTTATTAATACTATATTGTATACTTGAAATTTGCCAAAAGAATAGATCTTAAGTTTTCTCACCATACACACACAGAGAAAACAATACCTGTCTGAGTTGATAGGTATGTTAATTAGCTTGATGTGGTAATCCTTCCATTTGATATGTATATGAAAACACTACATTATACCTTTAAATATGTACAACTTTTGATGGTAAATAATCTGCCTCCAGTGCAGAAGACCAGAGAAGGCAATGGCACCCCACTCCAGTACTCTTGCCTGGAAAATCCCATGGACGGAGAAGCCTGGTAGGCTGCAGTCCATGGGGTCGCTGAGTCAGACATGACTGAGCGACTTCACTTTTACTTTTCACTTTCATGCATTGGAGAAGGAAATGGCAACCCACTCCAGTATTCTTGCCTGGAGAATCCCAGGGACAGGGGAGCCTGGTGGGCTGCCGTCCATGGGGTCACATGGAGTTGGACATGACTGAAGTGACTTAGCAGCAGCAATGCAGAAGACCCAGTTTGATCTCTGGGTCTGGAAGATCCCCTGGAGAAGGAAATGGCAACCCACTGCAGTATTCTTGCGTGGAGAATTCCATGGACAGAGGAGCCTGGCAGGCTACAGTCCATGGGATCACAAAGAGTTGGACACAACTAAGCGACTGACACACTTTCACTTGTTAATTATACTTCAGTAAAACTGGAAAACAAAATAAAACAACTATATTTTTTTTAAAATGGGGAAAAAGTGATAGCATAAAGCTTCCTATCACTAACAATTAAAATCATATTTTTAGAGTAACAGATAAGAGATCTATTCACACAGATTGAAAACTGTTTCTACCATTACAAGCTTTGTGCTTTAGGGAAATATTTAAACTTTCTTTAGCTCAGTTTTCTCATCTGTAAAATGGGAGGAAGACTTATACATACTTTACACTGTTACTGTGAAGATAAAATGTGATTACCTAGGACAAGCACTAAAGGCAGTAATATCATCCAGCAAGAGCTCAACAAAGGTTAGCTTTTAAGCATTAAAAAGCTATTTAGATAGACGTACTATTGTGTATGTTTGTAATCACATTACACCCTTAAAGTAACAAGCCAATGGCATGCTTAGTTGATGCCTCCCAATGAATTACTAAATTTGTGTTAATATTTTATATAGACCACAATTCAAACAAAATCCTTTATCTGGTCAATAATTCTGAATGTACTACAAAATTAGTTTATAATTGATCTGTCCCTCATTTTACAGGGGGATATCTCTAACTAAAAACATGGCATGTGGTGGTGCATAGTAAGTCGCTGCAGTCGTGTCCAACTCTGTGCGACTGCATGGACTCTAGCCCACCAGGCTCCTCTGTCCATGGGGATTCTCCAGGCAAGAATACTGGAGTGGGGTGCCATGCCCTTCCCCAGGGGATCTTCCCAACCCAGGGACTGAACCTGTGTCTCTTCTGTCTCCTACATTGGCTGGCAGGTTCTTTACCACTAGCGCTACCTGGGGAGCCACAACAACACGGCAACACAGCCCAAAAGAAATGGGCATCTAAAATCACCATCCAGATGATTTTAACAAAACAAACAAAAGCTGTGAGATTTTAAAAAGAAAAAGGAGGAGGAAGAAGGGGAAGGAGAGAAAAGTTTGCAATAATCACTCAGAGTAGTCATAATCCTTTTCACCAAATTATCAATTCTGTTTCTTCTTGCCTGATTTTTTTCTTACTAGACAGTATATTACACATACTGATGTTTTACATGTTAGTTCTGCAGATTCAATAAATAAAGCTTTGATTTTTGCAAAACTGTATCATAACTGAACATTAGAATATATTCCTTATAAATTGATTATGCCATCTGAAGAACCTAAAACGTTGGCTTGAAAGGTAATGTTTTCATTAAACATAGGGCTAGTCTCAGCATGTCTGGCAGAATAATGTCTATCTAGCAAAGAAAATAGGCAAAGCTTATTAAGCTATAAAATGAAGAGTTTCTTAAAAATCTTCTGTAGATATTATTCCTCCCCACACTCACCCTGAGCTTTCAAGTTTGAGAACAGCTGCAACAATAACCAAGAGAATAGAAAGGATTATATAGCCAACCAGATGAACAGAATCACTGAAGGCAGTGAGTCTCAAACCGTGGTCCCCAGACCAGAGTCTGAACATCATCAGAGAACTTGATAACATCAGAAACTGAGGGTGGGGGCCACCGGTCTGTTCGAACAAGCTTACCAGGTGATTCTGACACACACTCAAGTTTGAGAAGCTCTGGTTTATGATAAACAAGCCTTGATACCAAACACCACCATCTTCACTATAACACGCCAATTCACAAGTGGGAGTCTCTGGGTATACATTTTTACCCTTCCCCTAGATAAGGTAGTCAGGATCCTACCACAAAGCCAAAGCAGATTAGATCCACCTCAGATTAGAAAGGGAGAGAACAAAAAAAGTGACCAGAGCAAACACGAGGGAAGAGATCTACCTGTCTAGAATAGCACAAAGTACTTGGAAAGCATAGAGAGAGATGTGAAAATTTCCAGGTTTCTATTTCTCTGGTTTCCTTGCTTGTATATTCCCAGATCCACTGATCCTCAACTCTGACAACACTAAAAATGATCTTTTGAAAATATATGGGTGAAAATTGGTTATCTGAGCAAAGTTCAGAAAATACTATTTTAAAAGAAGCAAAAACCCCACAGGCTTAGAGAACTTAGAGTTGAAAATAAACCATGTCGAGTTCACTTTTTAATTTTAAGAACACAATTTGTAAAATCTCTTTGAAAGTACATTCTTGTGAGCTTCAAGGAATATATACACAAACGAAATCAATGAAAATTACAGCAATCATGTTTTTGTGTTTTAAATGACTACTCATTCTGTAATCTGAAACATATGCTGTTGAGTCTTATGCAAATACATGTAATCTCTAACAAGCGTTACAAACACTAACAATTCTTATTTTTAATATAAAAATATATATATAACATAAAACAAGTTCTGCTTTTTAATGGGGAAATGGAGATAATGCTGCTGCTGCTAAGTTGCTTCAGTCGCGTCCGACTCTGTGCGACCCCATAGACGGCAGCCCACCAGGCTCCCCCATCCCTGGGATTCTCCAGGCAAGAACACTGGAGTGGGTTGTGATTTCCTTCTCCAACGCATGAAACTGAAAAGTGAAAGTGAAGTTGCTCAGTATGTAGTATTTTCTGAATGCAACATTCAGGCTCTTTCTGAAAGTAGATAAAGGTAAGTACTTTGAAGAATATTAGTGACCTTCCCAAGATTTTCGGTATAGAATCAGAGATTCTTGGTTTCTCCAACCAGTTTTAAGTCTACAACTCAATTTATGCCAGTGTAATTGTTTTTTAAGTTATGCAGAGTTAAGCACTTTTCAAATATCCAACCTTGGCTGATGTGTGCTGACTGACATTCCTCCCATGCAAGACTACACAGGCTTGAATAAATGGGAAGCAATCTGTATTGGCATATATTTGAACTGGAACTAGTTCACTTGCTCCCAACCCACACCTCTCTTTGCACCTGGGAGAAATAGCTCTGCATCAGAGCATTATGGCAGAGCACTCCTCCAGGCTGACTAAGGTTTAGCATCCTCAGGCTGACTCTTACCCACCAGAAAGGTGTGGAGCCAAAGGGCACATCACTATGGCAACTCCCCACAACAGACCCAAGCTACTCGCATACACACAGCACTCTCATCTTTGAGGTCACACAGAGATCCACCCCGCAAAAGATGTGTGAGTAGATATGCTGCAAAACATCATCATTTTATATACAGAAACCACTATCCTCCATTTCAGTGACTTGGCAGAAACACAAACTTTTCCATTTATCTATGGTCATTTATGTTTCTGTTTGCCCTAAATGGTCCAGTTTTATAGTTGTTATACCGGTGTAAGTTTAATGACGCCTCCTTTCTCATAAAAATTGTCCTGCATTAAACAATAAGTTACATGGTCAACCAACAGACAAGTCTATTTCAGAAAAGGGACAGGCAAGAGAGACAAAGCAGAGGCTAGTTTACTTAGGGATGTTTGCAGGACTTCTGCTCCAGGCTACCTTCCATATTTTGTTCAGGAAGTGTAGAAAATACTTAGGAGATTTAGCCATAATCTTAAAGTCCAACTAAATAATTCTCTGGGGTTTCCCGATGGCTTAGTGGTAAAGAACCTGCCTGCCAATGCAGGAGATGCAGATTCAATCCCTGTGTTGGGAAGATCCCCTGGAGAAAGAAATGGCAACCCACTCCAGTAGTCTTGCCTGGTAAATCCCATGGACAGAGGAGCCTGGCGGGCTACAGTCCATGGGGTCGCAAGAGTCAGATATGATTTAGCGACTAAACAAGAACAAATAAGTCTCTACTTCAAATGTAGAATTGCAAACAGCAAATTTTCTTCCTTCTCATTTCATAGGTGCTCAGAAAAATCCAGAGATTCTACGCTATATGAGGTATACTGCTGGATGGAAATAATGTGAATTCATCCTCAAACAAGTTCAACTGCGGAATCATCACTACTGGGAATCTGACTTATAAATTCTGCCTTCCAAATCATTCTAACTCTCCTCACTATTTCAAAAGGAAATGTGACAAAGAGCGCACAGTATCTAATGACTGCACTTGGCCACTCAACAAATATTTATGCGCAAGATCAAAAGTGGCCGTCCTTAGATCTCTGAAGCCAAACTTCAGATGTGTTTTGTTTAGCCCAGATAGGATTCTTAAATGTTTAAAATACTTGCTAATACTTTAAAATGTGGACTCATATGTAAAAATCCAAATTTCCATTTTCTCTTGAGAAATCAGAAATTTGGTCAACACTGAGCTTATATTCTGTTAACGTAATTTCCATCTGGAGCTGAGCAGCACCTTGAGAAAGAATTTCCCTATTTAGTTCTCCATGGACCTCACTCAACCATCCTCCCAGCCGTGGAGGTTTGTAACCCTTGATTTATGGCTGGAGATAATTCTTAAGTAGACAACATCTGGCCTTTCAAATTAATGATCCTCTGCCAGGGGCTCTCTAGGTTTGGGGCAAATAGGAATCTACATCTTTAGATCAAAGACTCAACTAGGAAATGACAATAAACAGGAAAAATTTGTTTCTTCTTTTATCAAAAAGCCATTTGGCTTCCACTGCTCCTACATAGCGGGTACATAAGCTTACACATGCTATTATTTGTAAAGTGACCGCACATTCAGGCTCTCAAATCTAAACACAAAAAGGAAGGTAAATAAAATGGGATGTTTTAATTAAACTTCAATGAGTCCAGGGAAAACTCAATAGCTACTGTTGAGAATTTAAGGTGCTATAATCCAGAGACAAACCTTGACCATCAGTGAAATTAGCAATGATGTGTCATGCTTCAGACCTGAAGGAAAGAACTATCAAGAATCTTGAAATATTCCTTAAAGTCCTAAAAAATGCCACTACTTCCATCTTACTCACAGAACCCCAAAACCTTAAAACAATAAAGATAGTGATAAATACAATACTACAACAGTGGAAATAAAGAACATGCTGCCCTCCAACTTCAACATAGCTGACAGCTAAAAATAAATTTTGAACAGATAAGTATGAAATGAAATTCATTTTAATCATGGTTAGGATTCTGAGATCATCTGTAATAAGGTATTTTACCATAATGTAACAGAGGTCCCATAAATCAAAATTGCTCTCTTCACACTGGGAGTTCTGAGCATATTAAACTAGCTTACAAAGTAACTGATGGAATCAGAAGATATTGAACTTTGATTTTCTTCAGCTGAACTATAGGCCTTTTGTGGAAAGCTATTAAACAGACAGTCTTTCTGTTACAGATACTGCTGCTGTTGCTGCTAAGTTGCTTGAGTGGTGTCTGACTCTGTGCAACCCCACAGAGGGCAGCCCACGAGGCTCCTCTGTCCCTGGGATTCTCCAGGCAAGAATACTGGAGTGGGTTGCCATTTCCTTCTCCGTTACAGATACTAGATGCTTTAATTTTTGAAAATGTATATATTCTAGTATCATATGAATTTTCAAAAATTAAAGACTTCCTTATAGAATGTTTTTCTCATCTGACTGTTAATTGGCCAGCTGCTAAAGAACCTGGCCACATAGTACAACTGAGACTATTGATTTACATTTAGACATCACTATTTTCCCAAAGAATCTAAGTACTTTGCCCAAACAAATAAATAACTAAAAAATGACAGCATCTCAGGGACTTTTGACACGGTAAAAAAAAAAAAAACTCCTTACACATTTTTTTAAAAAGGGGGGGAGGGGGTGTTGTTTTTCAAGACACAACCAAAATGTGGTAAAGACTGTTTAAATCTCTCTCTCCAGAAGAAAAAAAGGATTGTGTCCGTTTCTTAAGGAAGTAAAAATGTACTGTTTGGTAACAGGCACCTCGATTTCGTAAACTCGAGAGAAATGATATTAGAAAAGAGATTTTTTGCCTCTTCTAAGACACTGATTTTTAAATCACGCAAGTGGGTATTGATTCTGTCTCCAATTAGTGTGTAAAAAACGGCACACACAAAAAAGTCTTTCCGCTCAACATCTAAACGCGGGTTCGTATTTTGCTGACAATCTGACAGTGTCTAGTAACTTCTCCCTAAGCCCGGCTCTGAAACATCTTCCCACATCGGAGACCTGCAGGTGTTATTGTGACGAAGATGCGACCATCCAAGAGGCTAAGGAACAGGGCTCGACCAAGACCCAGGGTGAGTGCGGGGGCCTTTAGGAATCCAACCCTCTCCCGCGTTCACTCAAACACACACCTGCACGCACTCACACCCTCGACCAAGGCCGGGCATGCCATCTCTCCAGTCACACCCCAAGACGTCGGGATCCTGCCAGGACGTGCGCTGCTCCCCGCATCGTCCTAGCTCCTCTGCCGTCTCGAAGCCACTCAGCGTCCCTCTCTCTTCCTCGTTCCTGCGGGTCATCTGCTCCCGCCGCCCCATCCGCCCCCAAAAGCCAGCTCCCGAACTCGGGGTCCGAGGAGCCGGACCAGCTGCGCTCAAGTGCGCCACGTGGAGGGCGCGCGCCAGCAGCCGGACCAGAGCCGGTCCTTAACGGGTGGTACCGGAGCCCGCAGCCCCGCCACTCCTCCCGGGGGTGTCGGGCCCCCCCCGGGGCCTCGGAGCGGCGCGGTCTTGCCTGATTGGGGTCTG
>NW_011494700.1:2419710-2420036 GCF_000754665.1 Bison bison bison
GGGTGTGTCGGACCCTCCCCGGGGCCTCGGAGCGGCGCGGTCTTGCCTGATTGGGGTCTGCAGCGCGGAAAACATGGCAGGCCATCTGTGACTCCGGGTCGTCGGGCTGAGCCTTGATCAGGTAAGCAAAGTAGGTGAGGTCCTGGCTGTTGTGGATGAAGCGCGAGATGTGTTGCGCCTTGTGCTCGAAAATGAACACGGCCGGGTTGGGCTGCGCGGCCGTCGAGCCGGAGCCCCCAGTGGCCCCGGCGCCCGGCGCAGGGATGCAACGCAGGAAGGGCGCGCTGAGCACCAGAAGCACCTCGCGGGCCGCCGGCGCCCCGCAG
>NW_011494700.1:2420250-2438871 GCF_000754665.1 Bison bison bison
CGTGGGGTCAGACCTCCCGTTCCTCGTCCGCGGCTCCGCGGGGTCCGAGGGCCCTCGCCGCCCTCTCCGGCGCTGCAGAGCCGCTGCGGCCGCCGCTCGCCGCGGGCGGGCACAGGGAGGCTGGGCGGGGAACCGGCTGTGGGCGGGCGGGAGGGGGTGACTTGGGGCGGAGCTGATTCCTACCAGGGTGACCGGCTGTCACCTGGAAGGTCGGGGTCCCTGGGCTTCGGCGCGATCGGTACCCCCGGAGGGCCTGCGAAAACTACTTCGGTGGAAAATAACAAAAACGAAACGCGGCCTCGCGGGGGCCGCTCCTCCTCCGGTCGCTGCAGCCCAGCTCGCTGCTCCTCCTCCTACTGTTCCCGTCCCTCCCTCGCTTCTGCCTCCCTTCCAGGCTGGCTGCTTCTTTAATCGGGCTGCCACCCCGCCTCCGGACGGGCGGGCGGGCGGAGACCGTCGTCTCTGAAAGCTTATCTGAGAAGTCACCTCTTTGCCTCTTTTTCCGGCCGCGGTCCCCGACCGCTCCTCCAACCCGCCCCTCGGGCAGCAGTCTTGCGCCCAGCGCCGGCCCTGCCCCGACCAACTCGTCCTCTCTCGGGTCGCCGAGATCTCCGTTTTCTTTTGGGTGTCTCTGCTGCCCTCTGGAGAGGGGACCATTCTCAATGGGACCCTAAGACTTTTTTTTTTTTTAAGTAATCATATTTGCTTGGTTTCAGTTCCTTCTAAAGTCTACATGATTTCTGAATCTTATTTACTAATAATCTCAAAAAATACTCATGTTTTAAATCACGAAATTATGATGAATTTTTTTCCATTTCAAAAGAAATTTATGATTCTTTCATTAACACACACAGGGGCTTTGGTCATCTGAACAAAGAATATTTTTTTTTAAGGAAGGTTTTTTAGGTCTTTGTTTTTCAAGGGAAATGAACACTTGTTACACGTTTGATTTTGACCTCAAGTCCTAATCAGATCTACTACCCTGGTGACCTAGAAGGAACTTTGTTGGCTCTGATATGCTTTTCCCTTTCTCAAGGCTCTCAAGGCTCTTGGTAGACTGTCTCTTTGATGCTGTTCTCTTAAACCTCTCTATTGTGTGAGAATATTACAATAGTAAAGTGTACTCCATCATTCCCTGTTCAAACTGCTTTGTCCTTTAGGGTCAGAGTAGCGCTTAGTCACTCAGTCACATCCGACTCTTCCCAAACCCAACAGTAGCCCGCCTGGCTCCTCTGTCCGTGAGGATTCTTCAGGCAAGAAGAGTGAAGTGGGTTGCTATGTCCTCCTCCAGGGAATCTTCCCAACCCAGGGATCGAACCTAGGTCTCCTGTATTGTAGGCAGATTCTTTATTGTCTGAGCCACCAGGGAAGGAGCTAAGAGAGGGTTATTGTAAGATTATATCTTACAATATAATCAACCCACTTCCTTCCACTGCCTCCTCAACCCACTTCCCCTCACTCGAAATGCTTAAATATTACCACCCCGTATCTGTTTGGAATGGGTTTTCTAAATAAACACACCTGACAGGTTATACAGTGTGCACAAGACAATATGCCACAAAACACCACTCTCTTCCTTTCTCTCACAGAGGTATTCAAGTTCCAAAATATATTCCCACCATGTTCCATGTCCATCTGTCTTTTGGTTTTTCCCAGTCTTATCCAAAGCAGTCTCATTCCTACATTCTTCATCCACTACATCAAAGTAGTGCCTTCCACTGCACCTCTAAAGTTGGAAGATTGTGATCCCAAGTCTCCAAAATTCCAGAAAACAATCCGGTCACATGGTAACAGCAAAATACAAGGCCTTGCCCAACATTTCAAAACACCGCAAACTAACAAAAATAAACTGAAAAAAGTTTTGATTAAGTCCTATTTCCCTTGTGAGAGCATTTCCCAAACAAAAGTTATTTTTTATGAACCAAATACATCTGACAATCTACACCCATATCAAGGTCACCAATCACTGACCCTAGGGCAGATTGTGCTTGTGCTTAGTCACTCAGTCCTGACCAACTCTTTGGGACCCCATGGACTGTAGCCAGGATCCTCTGTCCATGGAATTTTCCAGGCAAGAATACTGGAGTGGGTTACTCCAGGGGATCTTTCCAACCCAAGGAGGGAACCCAGGTCTCCCACATTGTGGATGAATTCTTTACCATCTCAACCGCCAGGGAAGCCCAGGGGAGACTGTTACATGAGCAAAAGAAAAATACATGTAAAAACAGAATAGAGAAAATGAGGAGCTGTTTCAGTTTCCTCCAGGTGTCAACCCATTCTTACTGAGTGCAGTCCAACAGCTGTAAATGTCAACCCTCCTTCAGGACAGTTTGCTTTTCTCTACCTGCCAGACTAGCTCCACCAACATTCCCTTGGCTTTCTCCTCTGACTTCTGGCACAACCCACACTCTCATCACATTCTCATCAGCTTCCCCACTAAGATGCTGAAGGTGATTCAAGACTTTCTCCTCCGAGGTCTCCCCCCACATCATGGCATCCGGTCCCATGACTTCATGGGAAATAGATGGGGAAATAGTGGAAACAGTGTCAGACTTTATTGTTTTGGGCTCCAAAATCACTGCAGATGGTGACTGCAGCCATGAAATTAAGACGCTTACTCCTTGGAAGGAAAGTTATGACCAACCTAGATAGCATATTCAAAAGCAGAGATGTTACTTTGCCAACAAAGGTCCATCTAGTCAAGGCTATGGTTTTTCCTGTGGTCATGTATGGATGTGAGAGTTGGACTGTGAAGAAAGCTGAGCGTGACAGAATTGATGCTTTTGAACTGTGGTGTTGGAGAAGACTCTTGAGAGTCCCTTGGACTGCAAGGAGATCCAACCAGTCCATTCTGAAGGAGATCAGCCCTGGGATTTCTTTGGAAGGAATGATGCTAAAGCTGAAACTCCAGTACTTTGGCCACCTTATGCGAAGAGTTGACTCATTGGAAAAGACTCTGATGCTGGGAGGGATTGGGGGCAGGAGGAGAAGGGGACGACAGAGGATGAGATGGCTGGATGGCATCACTGACTCGATGGACGTGAATCTGAGTGAACTCTGGGAGTTGGTGATGGACAGAGAAGCCTGGTGTACTGCGATTCATGGGGTCACAAAGAGTCGGACATGACTGAGCGAGTGAACTGAACTTAACTGATTGTCCATCTGGTGGCTCAGATGGTAAAGAGTATGCAGGATACCCGGGTTCAATCCCTGGGTCAGGAAGATCCCCTGGAGAAGGAAATGGGAACCCTCTCCAGTATTCTTGAGAATCCTATGGAGAGAGGAGCCTTGTGGTCTATAGTCCATGGGATTGCAAAGAGTTGGACGTGACTGAGCCACTAACACGCACACTTTATTGTCCATCTTGCAGCTTCCCAGGGGGCTCAGACAGTAAAGAATCTGCCTGCAATGCAGGAGACCCAGTTTTGATCCACCAGAACTTGGTTCTGGTCTTCAGATATGCTCTCACGTGCTCTCAGGTGAAAGCCATGACATCCTCCAGCAGCCTGTTGATGACAAAGCAGAAAATGCTCCAAATCTTCCTACAGGGCCAGCACTGCCACTTCCGCCTGTGCTTCTACCTAGCCCATGTCCAGGGTGAGCATATTTCCTGCCTTCTCTTCAGAACTGCACCCCCCCCCGCAACCTGCCCTAGGATGGCTGATCAACAGTTACTGCTCAAGTCAGAGCCACCTGCACTACTTGTCAATAGTATTTTAGAATTATCTTTTTAAAAATCTCCCTCTACTTATTTTGCTTTACAACTTCTCTGAAAGGAAACAGAGTTGCATGCAAACTGCGTGCAAACACAATCACGATAAAGTATTTTTAATTCCAATTTCACTTTAAGATATGACATGGTATGACAAACATGCATCTTCGTAGCTTTTGGTGCAGCCGATTTCTTAAAATATGGAAAAATTCCATTTTATTCATTGTATCTACACAGTTCAGAGCTAGTACAGAGATTTCTCACCCTTTTATATGCAGTAATATGTCAATATATTTCCAAGGAACACAAAAAACATTCTAGGGAAAATCTAACCATTCTAATTTTTAAAAAGAAAGAAGTTACTTTTTTTTTTTTAAACAGAAAGTCTGGCTATCTTTTTTTTTTTAATTTTTTAAATATAAGTTTATTTAACTGGAGGCTAATTACTTTACAATATTGTATTGGTTTTGCCATACATTGACATGAATCCACCACGGGTGTACATGTGTTGCCCATGCTGAACCCCCCTCCTACCTCCCTCCCCATCCCATCCTCTGGGTCATCCCAGTGCACCAGCCCCGAGCATCCTGTATCATGCATCAAACCTGGACTGGCGATTCGTTTCACATATGATATTATACATGTTTTAATGCCATTCTCCCAAATCATCCCACCCTCGCCCTCTCCCACAGAGTCCAAAAGACTGTTCTATACATCTGTGTCTCTTTTGCTGTCTCACATACAGGATTATCATTACCATCTTTCTAAATTCCATATATATGAAGGTTCTTTTTTTAAAAGCAAATTGGACTTTTGTTCTTTTCACTCATTGAATTATAATTAAGAGGTAAAAAGTAAACAAAAGAAGTGGGAAAAAAACTGAAAGTTCTTAATTTTCTCCAAAGAACTTACAGGAAAAATGAAAATCTAGGTTTCTCTCTCACTCTCTTATTATTTTTTTCAGTTTAATGGTATTCTTTCTATAAATACACTTTCTATAAAGTTCTGGGACTATTTTTATCCTTTATGTAGGATCACAATGATCAATTATTATTCCTATGCTGAATTTCTGGATGCACCCTGATAGCTCTCATAAATAGAATTTAAGCTCCAAGATAAAGACATTATTAATGGGTTAGATTTACTCAGCTGGTTTACTCACACCACCATGCGTTTGTGCAAAGTAGAACCTTGTCTCAAGAAGCAGAGACAAGTTCTTGGAATGTGATTAAAACATTCTAGAACCTTATCAGAAACTCTTATACAGATCCATTTCCCTAGGCCACATATTTGAGATCTATAAAAGACAAAGAAAAGAACAGAGATCTGGGGAAAGCACAGACGTCTTGTGGGTTCTATCACATCAACAAGCTTGGAAGCTAGGATTGAATTTGGAGCCCTGGCACGCCATTTCCTACTGGTGAAAGAACACGATGCAATAAACAACATCTACTTATTGACAGAAACACAGAAGAACTGTCTTTTATTACATAACATCCTAAGCGTGATTGCTTCCTTCTCTGGCAGGCCCTCAGCCATTTCTTTGTGACTTTTTTGTGTGATGTTTATCTTATCAGGCATTAATGAGCATTATTACTTTTACCAATATCTGATCCTCTCTGTATCCTGACACATGGGAAGATAGACAAAATCATAAGACTTGTTTTGGCAGGAAAATGTGACCAGAAGTGGCCTGGGTCACATCTTGAGTAGAAGCATTTAAGGCCAGTAGTCCAGGCCCCAGCTCACTCTTGCTGTCCAGCCCGACTCTTCCCCTTCAGTGATCATGGTGGAAACGTCCACCATGAAGGCTTCTTGTGATCATAGCATCAGCACATGGAGGACAGCTGTCTTGGAGAACCTCCCAGGCACACAGCACACTTCCTATGAGTGGGAAATAAACTTTTTTCACTTTGTTAAGCCACTGGGATTGTGCAGTTGTTTGTTGCTGCTGCTGCTAAGTTGCTTCAATCATGTCCGACTCTGTGCAACCCCAGAGACGGCAGCCCACCAGGTTCCCACGTCCCTGGGATTCTCCAGGCAAGAACACTGGAGTGGGTTGCCATTTCCTTCTCCAATGCATGAAAGTGAAAAGTGAAAGTGAAGTCGCTCAGTCGTGTCCGACTCCTAGCGACCCCATAGATTGCAGCCCACCAGGTTCCTCCATCCATGGGATTTTCCAGGCAAGAGTACTGGAGTGGGGTGCCATTGCCTTCTCCAGGAGTTGTTTGTTACCTTGCTGTAAATCTATTCTATCCTGTTCAGTAAGGTTATTATACTATGGTATATAAGATATCTTATATAACTTGCCTTATTATCATTTATGGGCTCCCAGGTGGCGCTAGTGGTAAACAACCCATCTGCCATAAGAGACTCCAGTTCCATCCCTGGGTCAGGAAGACCCCCTGGAGGAGGGCATGGCTTCCCACTTCAGTGTTTTTGCCTGGAGAATCCCCGTGGACAGATGAGCCTGGCAGGCTACAGTTCATGGGGTCGCACAGAGTCGGGCACAAGTGAAGTGATGTAAGACACACACACATTATCATTTATACATTTGGTTTATTGCATGAATGAACCACATGGTAAACTATTACTTTCTTACTAACATTGTATCACCTGCAGAAACTTAGAGAATTGTATGCACATTAAAAAGTGTACAGTTATAGTTTGACCACTTGAATTTAGAAAAGGACAAGAGGATGAAGATACAATTTAAAATGTTTGGTGGCTATTATACCAAAAATCTGCAGGTATATGATGTTTACTAAATGGTGGGGTAATAAATCATCCTCTGACACCCCCAAACCTTCCACTTCCACTGCTACCCCTCAAAAAGGCCAAAGCATATGTTCATGAGACGCATCTCTGACAATATGAAGAAGTATCTACTAAACAGCCCTGTAGGCACTGCTACTGATGTATCCGAAAGTGTACCTTATATATTTTTTTAAAGTGCTCCTTTACTATCCCAATATTATGATGTTTTCAGCATTGACTAGAAGCTGTAACATTCAGTCAAATCCTAGTTTAAAAATTGTACTACATGAGAATTATAAGAGCCCAAGCTAGCACATAAGATTGGAAAGATTCATTGCAACCTCTTAGCTTGTTTCCTTTCTTCCAGGCACTAGTGTGCTCTCTTTTTTTTCTCTGTGTCTCTCTGTCTCTCTCTTGCATTCTGTGTCCTCCCTAGACATCTACTTTTCCTTCCCTGCTCAAAAATCTCTAACTGAAGATACATATTTCCTAAAGCTCAAAGCACAAATCTTTCTAGTCTTATAACTGCTGCCCATGGTCCCCCCATTCCCTCAGCCAAATAATCCTTCGATTCTCAATGTATTATATGCTCAGTTCTTCATGGGGCTTCATAAGCTTCTTTTTCTCCCCAATTGCCCTTGCTTCCTGCAGCCAACAACTTGAATTTCCATCATCTTTCACAACAGAAATACTCATCTGTTGTTCATGACCCAAGTCAAGAGTCATGTCTTCTGTGAAGTTATTTTTTACTTCCCCAGTCAGAGTTAGTGGCCCTATTTTCTTTGGTCTTTTTTTTTTTTTTCCTTACTACATTTACTACTGTAGCTCTTATTACATTTATAATTACTGGGTGATTTGTCTATGCCCACCCCCCACCATGAAGAGAGCATCTTGAGAGAAAGGATTATTGGTTTTGTGCTGTATTTTATTCCAGCTGAAACTACAGTAGATGACATTTATTAGGGTCTTTATAAATTCATTCCAATCCCGAAGAAAGGCAATGCCAAAGAATGCTCAAACTACCTCACAATTGCACTCATCTCACACGCTAGTAAAGTAATGCTCAAAATTCTCCAAGCCAATCTTCAGCAATATGTGAACCATGAACTTCTAGATGTTCAAACTGGTCTTAGAAAAGGCAGAGGAAACAGAGATCAAATTGCCAACATCCGCTGGATCATTGAAAAAGCAAGAGAGTTCCAGAAAAACATATATTCCTGCTTTATTGACTATGCCAAAGCCTTTGACTGTGTGGATCACAATAAACTGTGGAAAATTCTGAAAGAGGTGGGAATATCAGGCCACCTGACCTGCCTTTTGAGAAACCTGTGTGCAGGTCAGGAAGCAACAATTAGAACTGGACATGAAACAACAGACTGGTTCGAAATAGGAAAAGGAATATGTCAAGGCTGTATATTGTCACCCTGCTTATTTAACTTATATGCAGAGTATATCATGAGAAACACTGGGCTGGATGAAGCACAAGCTGGAATCAAGATTTCCGGGAGAAATAGCAATAACCTCAGATATGCAGATGACACCACTCTTATGGCAGAAAGTGAAGAAGAACCAAAGAGCCTCTTGATGAAAGTGAAAGAGGAGAGTGAAAAGTTGGCTTAAAGCTCAACATTCATAAAACTAAGATCTGGGCATCTGGTCCCATGACTTCAAGGGAAATAGATGGGGAAACAGTGGAAACAGACTTTATTTTTCTGGGCTCCAAAATCACTGCAGATGGTGATTGCAGCCATGAAATTAAAAGACACTTACTCCTTGGAAGGAAAGTTATGACCAAGACTACATATTAAAAAGCAGAGACATTACTTTGTCAACAAAGGTCCATCTAGTCAAGGCTATGGTTTTTCCAGTAGTCATGTATGGATGTGAGAGTTGGACTATAAAGAAAGCTGAGCACAGAAGAATTGATGCTTTTGAACTATGGTGTTGGAGAAGACTCTTGAGAGTCCCTTGGACTGCAAGGAGATCCAACCAGTCCATCCTAAAGAAGATGAGTCCTGAGTGTTCATTGGAAGGACTGATGTTGAAGCTGAAACTCCAGTACTTTGGCCACATGATGCGAAGAGCTGACTCATTTGAAAAGACCCTCATGCTGGGCAAGATTGAGGGTGGGAGGAGAAGGGGATGACAGAGGATGAGATTGGATGGCATCACCAACTCAGTGGACATGAGTTTGGGTAAACTCTGGGAGTTGGTGATGGACAGGGAGGCCTGGCATGTTGCGGTTCATGGGGTCTCAAAGAGTTGGACACAACTGAGGAACTGACCTGAACTGAACTGAAATATTGAGTGAATAAATGAATAAATGGCAGATGAGAATTTAAGAATCTAAAGTTGAAGAGAGGATTTTTAACATCACAGAGGCAATATGCCAAAATGATTTAATTAGCTAATTTCAGGTAAATGTACTAACTATATCCATCAGCTAATTAAAAATACTAGAAAATAACAGAATTCCTCTCCAAAATTGTGGTAGAGTTCTGACTGGAGATCGTAAGCAGAGCACAAGTGTTTATGACTGAATAACAATTTCAGATACTATCAGGACTTTCCCCTATTGTTCCCTGTGACTTTTCCCAACCCAGGCAACCTAAATATTGCTTATTCAGGAAAACGATGACACAGCAGAACACAGATAAGAACCTGGCAAAGGCAAAAGATTTTGAATACTATGTGCTCTCAGAGTCAGTTTCTATTGCTCTTCATACTGAAAAAAAAAAAAAAAGTTTTCCCAAATTTGGGAGATAGAGATGAAGAGAGAGGAAATAAATAAAGGACAGTTATTAGAAAACTAGATATAAAAAAAAAAAGAAAACTAGATATAAAAAGTATGATTTTCAAGTCAGTAGAATATTGATCTATCTAGTAGGAAAGGAAAGGGAATAAAAAGAGAAAAAGATGAGAAAGGAAACAAAATTAAAGTGTGGTAATTAGGAAACTTAAAATAGTATGGCAATAGTAACTCCATACAGTAACCATACTAAATGTAAGTTAGTTACTCTAATAGATCAAAAGATAAAGACTTAAAGATCCAGAAATATGTTGTCTACAGAATCACTTTTAAAACAAAAGGATATACAAACAATTGAAAATAAATAGAAGAAAATATATTAGGCATACATGAATGAAAAGAAAATCAGGGTTGTGGTTTCAGTGTCAGATTAAATAGAATTTAATGTAATGAAGGGGGTCATGAAGAAATATTTGCCAGTATAAGTATTAAGAAGATGATATTATACTTAAACATTTACACCCTAAATTGCTGTCAGATACAAAAAACAGCAACAAAAATAATAACAGAAAAAAAAATAGTGATTTTTAACAAATCATTCTCAGATACTATAAGATTAAATAAGCTAAATATAATCAAATTTCTAAATTTAATAGTATGATTTACAGTTTAAATATATGTAATGAATAAATGAATAGATAATACAAATTTTTTTTATAGAACACCTGTGAAAGTGGCTAAAAAATGACTATGAACCACATCACCCAGGAAGCCCATAAATTCCAAAGGATTGCTATTATATACAATATATTTTCTGATTAGTATTCAAGGTAATTAGAAATTGAGAACATAGGCTTATAAATCCATATATCTGGAAAGTAATAAATATGGCATTGAATAATCCTGATTAAAAAGAAAATTTTTAATGTATAGAATTAAGTTTAAAAAAATTTTCAAAACTTATAGAATACAGATAAATGCATTGATTAAAGTATATTTATCAAAATAAAAAATTAACAATGAATGAAAATGAACTAAGAATTCAACTTAAAAAAAAAAAAAAAAGAAAAATTTTATAGAAAAACCCAAGGAAATAATAAGTAAAGAAGGAATAAAGTTAAGTCTAGAAATCAGGAAAATAAGGAATGGGAAAACAATAGAAAGGAATAGCAAGGAAGAATGTTAACGTATCTATTGAGCATCTATGTTGTTTTAGAAGATTTGGTGATCATATTTTTTGCCTATTTTTAAAATTAGGGCCAAATCATAGAATCTCCCCATATTAGGAAGCATAAAATTTTGTTCAACATACATTTTCTATATTTCTCCCAGTTTATCATTATCTTTTTGGAACATAACAAAAAGAATACAGTTGGTTTTTTTTTCCAAACTCTCATGGAATAGTCAAATAAATTAACTGTACCTTGTCTTTTAACATAGTTTAAGATGTCTTCACAAAAATTGAGGTAATTATTCGTTTACTTCAGCCTACACCCCAAATACCAGTGCTACTTCTTAATGCTCTTGATAGATAAATGGATGGCAAGAATTATAAAAGCAACATTTTTTAATTAGGTAATTGAGGCATCAAATAAGTGAGTAATGAGAATAATGTTGTAGAAAATGAACACAATGCATAGTAAAAGATTGCTAATCAAATGCACAGTGCTTGGCACACAGAAGGTGATTAATGAAGTCTGGTGAATGAACATGTTTAGAGCTCTCTTGAATGCCAAAGAACAGAATCAGTTTCAGAAGTTAAAAATTTCTGCAGAGGAAACAGTTTTTTCTTCTACCATAAGGCAGGGATAATTTTACAATACCCATTTTTTGTCTTACTGCATAATTCAGAAGTGCCTCAAGTGGTCTGAAAAACTCTGTTATCATAAAAACCATTTGAGGGATGAGAAGAAAGAAATGTAGGGTTAAAATGAACAAATGTTTTTTTGTTAAAAAAAATATGTACATTTGTTTTAATGCACATTTTCAGACCAGACAGCTCCACACCAGCCAAACATATGAAGTCAAGCACAAGTTACAAAATACTATTTGAATAAGGATATTAGTATGGAGAGATTAATCACTTCCTGCACTATGTACTCTTTTATTATTGAGTGAAATTTCACATTTATGCTCTTCAGAATTACGTGGATTTACACTGATGTTATTGATGCTGCAGTAAAATTGTCCCCTGTAAAAGTGCTTCCTGTTTAATTAGTATTTCTAATGGTCCCTAAAAAGCTTAAAAATAAATCTATTTCAAATCTATCATGGGAAATTATTCCACATTTTCCTTGCTGATTTTAAAATGCATCACTCAAGCCACTAATATAATAGAGATTAAAATGAATAAATATACATGTAATAGTTTTAAAACCAATCTTTATTTTGAATTGGTAATGCATATAGAGAGTAGAGAGTTTGAAAAGTATAAAAAGATAAATACACCAAAATGTAAGTCTCCCTTCCACTCCCTTCCCCAGATACCCATTTCTTTCTGGAAACAACCATTGTTACAAGTTTATTATGCATGGATCTAAAAATGAACTAATAATAATAGCCATCATCTGTTGAATATTCAATTCTGCACCCAGGTTCCTCACAAAAATCATATGAGATAACTATTATTAACCTCACTTTACAAATAAGAAAATTGAGTCATACAAACATTGAGTATTTTTTTTAGGGTCATGCTTTGTAAGTAGGAGAATTTTGGTTCAAACAGGGTCATTACTCATTTTTGTACAGGTTGTACTCAAACAGATACTATACTAGAGAAAACAGCTAAGAAGAAGGTCGCTGAACAAGAGGGCTTCCCTGATGGTCTAGAGGTTAGGATTCTGCCTGTCCATGCAGGGGACGTGGGTTGGATCCCCGGTTCAGGAAGACCCCGCATGCTGTGGAGCTACTAAATCCGTGCACCACAGCTACTGAACCCTCAATCTAGAGCCTGTGCTTCACAAGCAGAGAAGCCACCACAATGAGAAGCCCGCACGCCGCAAGGAAGAGTAGCCCCACTCACTGCAACTAGAGAAAGTCCTCGCACTGCAGCAAAGATCCAGCACAGCCAAAAACAAATTAGACAAATAAATCTTAAAAAAAAAAAAAAGAAAGAAAGAAACTAGCTGAACTGATAGTGAAGGACAGGGAAGCCTAGCATACTGCAGTCCATGGGGTCGCAAAGAGTCAGACACGATTCAGCAACTGAACAATTAGGGTAATTGAGATTTGATAAAATGTAAAGATGCCTTTAAAAGGTCTTTAACAATTAAGAATACTTTATTTACTTCTTAAGTAATATTTATGGAAAACTTCCTATGGTCCAGGCACTGGAAACATGGTTGCCATCCTCTCCTGAGGAAGGCAGGCAAAGGAAAAGCAACTACAATATTATGAGTATACAGAAGTTGAGATCATGCCATAACAAAACTCTAAAACATGTGACACTGATTCTAGGGCCATGTGGCAGAAGGGAAGGAAACTGTTAGTGGAGGCAGGAAAAATAGCAAGAAAACAATTTCAGGAGACTGGGGCGGGGGTGGGGGAGGGGAGGAAGAAACTGCTATGGAAGCTTAAAAACCAGTGACCTATGTTATGTAATGCTAAAAGTATCGCTTGCAGTAACTTGGTGCACCCAGTAACATGGTGGACTTCTGGATTTGAGCAGGTTTCAAAGAGGAAAACAGAGTGTTCGTACTAGCAGAAGTAGGAGCTTCAAGAAAGACAAAGGCTTGGAAAACAACTGGCCCCTTTGTAAGCAGAATTTAAATAGATTGTAGGGGGGGCTAGAATTAGTCAAGAGTATAAACTCTTATTTTCAGCTTCTGGAGCAAATAAAAGATTTTCAAATTAAAACATGACCTAAGGATAAAATCAAAGTTATAAGACTTTTTTATAAGACTTCTAAGCAATCCTAAATTGGTGCTTTCTTGGGCTGAATAAAATGGCTTCTCAAAAGCTTAAAGATGTAGGTCACAAAAGCCTGATCCCAAAGTAAATTAGTCTAAAGTATAGAAGACTGTCTTGAAAACAAGTGTGTTTTTGGCTTCTAGAGCATGGAGTGGATTTTCACCTGGTATATAGGAAACTCCCAATATTCTTAAGGGAACTGTACTAGCAAAAGTACTGCCAACCTGGGCTAACAGGAACCATGACTATTCAGATCATAAAGAAGTTTCTGGGTTCCTAACTTTATGCATACAGGAACAGGCTGAGAAAGTTGCTTAAAGGGGATACAGGGAGATGAACTGCAATTGGGCATTTGGAATTTTAAACGTCTGTGGGTTATCAGAATAGAGAAATCAGAGGAGTTGAACGTCTGGTTCTGAAATTTAGGAGACAGATCTGGGCTTGAGATATAAATTTGAGAATCATCAGCACATATGAAATAACAAATCACAAATCCATGCCACCTTTCGTTGAAATACAGGCTAAATCTTGGAACCCCCGCATCACAAATGTTATTCAGTGAGAATCTTTAACAGAAGCAGAATATCGCTGACACAAGTGCTTTTGAGGACACAGAGCACTGGGCTACTTTTACAACACTATCCTATCAGTCAGGTCCTAGAAAGAAAAAAACTCACCCTTGATGGATTCAAATAAGATTTTGGTGAAAGGAGTAACAAGGTGTGGGCAAAATGAGGAGAACAGGGAATACTGAGGCACTGAGAGACTTAGAGCAGTGGGGAACCCATACTACACCTATGACTGAAAAATCAAGAGTAGGAAATGGTGTTAATGGAACTTGAAGGGAGCACTGCCCAGCAGAACCTATACAGTAAATCTACATACAAATGAGTTCCAGTCCAAGAACAGGTTCATAAGTCCAATTTGTTCATAAGTCAAGCACAGTTAGCCTAGGTACCCAACTAACACTATCAGCTATAGAGTACTGTATTGTAATGGGTTTATAATATTTTTCACACAAATAATGCATTAAAAAAAAGCAAAAATTAAAAAAAAATTTTTTTAATCTTACAATACAGTACCTTGAGAAGTACAGTTGGCAACCCACTCCTGTATTCTTGTCTGGGAAATCCATGGACAGAGGAGCCTGGTGGGCTACAGTCCATAGGATCATAAAAGAGTGTCAGACAAGACTTAGCAACTAAACGACAACAACAGTACAACAGCTGGTATACAGGGACTGGCACTGAGTGAACTGACAAGAAGAGTTACTGACTGGGAGGTGGCAGAGCTGGAAGACCATCAGCAACAGGAGATGGAGGGCAAGCTGCAATTTCACTCACCTTTGACATGGCTTTGGACATGTAAATGCATGTTTGAGTCTTTGAAATTTCACAGCTTGAAGGTTCACATGCAGGGGACTTACTGGGGGTGGGGAGAGCAGCTACTGCCAAAGATACGGCACAGAGAAGGGAGCGAGCAGAGAAGAAATGCCCTGATCTTGCTGTCCTCTTGTATGACATCTCCTGCTGGTATACATGCCACTGGACAAGCCAAAGGGGCATGAGTGATACAGTCCTCACAGAGGACAATTTTTCAAAGCAGAACACAAGCGGTTATAATTCAAATGTCAAAAATGCAAGAGTATGTAGCACTAGCCAAGTAGGGAGAAGGCCATGTCCAATTTATATATGTAGGTTCTGTATCATAAATATGAATCACTGGGCAGTTTGCTCAGGACAAAAAGAACCTTTTTGTGATATGCTATTTTTAATTACAAAAGGATTACTATCATCATCTTCTCCTTCAGAATGTAACATTAACTCAAAACAATAGATACTGCAGTTTATTTTTCATGTTTGTTATGATAATACCTTTATCAATTACATCAGTATTGCATGAAATTGTATCTGTTAGAATATTTGTTGTAAGAACTGACTCTACACACCTACTTCATAATATGTACCCAGCATTGTGATGCCTAAGATACTAACAATAAACCTAATAACTTCTCTGTCACTTCACTGGTATTTAATTGGCATGAAATAGATTGCTAATTGGGATTCATTAAAACATTTATTTTGGCTTTCTCCTCATAGACCTATTTACACAAAACAGGCTTTGTGATCCCAACAACTTCATGTCTAAACACATGTCAAAGCATTTTTCTTACATGATGTGGATGATAATTTCAGTCTGAAGAGCTGATGACATCAAACACAGAGGGCTGACAATGAGAAGGAAAGATGTATAGGAAACCCTGAAGAACATCAACATTTAAGGGAAATACAGACCAAAATGTAGCATGCAAGAAGTCTAAGAAGGATGAACCAGAGACATAGGAAGAATGTGGTTTCCCATGGAAACCCAGGAAAAAAAGAAGTGGTCCACATTTTTAAAAGGTGCATACAGATCAAATAAGGTGAAGACTGAATTGGTTCCCCTCCATATTTAGCCACATGCCATGTTATTGGTGACTACAGAGAATGTACTTTTATTAAGAGCAGGAGACTGAATGAGAGAAGCAGACATTAAAATGCTAAGTATAGACAAAATTTTAGAGGTTGCTTGTCTGTGCAGAGAAGAATAAAGGCTAGTAGCTGAAGAGGGGGGTAGGGAGACAGGAGATGATTTTCAATTTGGTTCAGTTTAGTTGATTTTTAGCTAAAAAAATCAACTATTTGACTGAGACTATTGAGCACAGTTAAATACTACTGGGAAGAAGCAAATGAAGTGAGAGAAGTTGAATATACAGAAGAGAAAACGGTTACTCAAAAAAATGGAACAAAGCATCTGTTACAAAGTACATGCTTGGTAGGTATCTGTTAAATAAATGAGTGAATTCCTTTACAAGTAGGGATGTATTTAAGACCACAACCAAGTGAAGGAATTATTTGTAGACATGAGGCATGAGATCTCTTCCATCAAAAAGGCAGAAAAGGAGGACACAGTTGTAGATGCACGTCATTTGGTAGATGTGAGGTCAAGAATTTGAGAAAGTTCTATTAGATGATTTCTATTTTCTCTGTGAAATTAATGATGAATCATCTGAGAGATAAAATCTGAGGGTGGCAGATTGGAAGGACTGAGAAAAATGAAAAAGGTTTCTGAATAGTATTCTGAAAGGATGCTTCAGAGAAAAGCCCCTTTCAGCAGCTGCCAGCCTCTGCAGCGTTCATGGTGGCTGGTGAAAGGGGTTGCCCAGTGCATGCTCCCAGTACAGAGCCTTAGGGCCCCCTCAAGTGAACACAACATTACCTGGCATCCTTCCCTGCTCCTCCCTTACTTGAAATTCTTGGCCACAGTCTTCAGTATTTTTTCTCTCCTTTGTTCCTGTCACTGTTCCACCAGATTTGGTAGATACTGATAGCACCCTGGGGGCTTCCCTGGGGGATCAGACAGTGAAGAATCTGCCTAAAATGCAGGAGACTCAGGTTTGATCCGTGGATCAGGAAGATCCCCCTAGAGGAGGGCATGGCAACCCACTCCAGTATTCCTACCTGGAAAATCGCATGGACAGAGGACGCTGGTGGGCTACAGTCCATGGGGTGGCAAAGACTTGGACACAACTGAGTGACCCTGAGCACATACACACACACATACACACACACACACACACACACACACACACAGAGCTAGTTCATGACCTTGGACCATTCTGCCTCCTAACCTGGGCAATGTCTCATGATTCCACTGGAGGACACTTTTAATAGCTCATTACAATTCTGAGACCTGCTGAGCCAGATATGACCCTATCAACAAAGTACTCGCCAGTCTTCAAAGGATCAAACTGGGCACAAGATCTAAGAAGGCAGGGAAAAACGTGAAAGTGAAATTCGCTCAGTCACATCTAACTCTTTGCGAACCCATGAACTATACAGTCCACAGAATTCTCCAGGCCAGAATATTGGAGTGGGTTAGCCTTTCCCTTCTCCAGGGGATCTTTCCAACCCAGGGATCGAACCAGGTCTCCCACATTGCAGGCAGATTCTTTACCAGCTGAGCCACAAGGGAAGCCCAAGAATACTGGAGTGGGTAGCCTATCCCTTCTCCAGCAGATCTTCCCGACCCAGGAATCGAACCAGAATATGCACTGCAGGCATATTCTTTACCAACTGAGCTATCAGGGAAACCTGATAAGAAGGCACGGAAGCCTACTTCATTGTCTACTGAGTCTCTACACAGAACCTGAGTCATCTGTGCACTAACACCCTTGCTCATCTAACATGCTTAAGTCCTAAGGGCTTCAATCCCTCCACTCTCCCAGGTACCTGACAGTGGAAAGAACTTGTCCCTTTGAGAGGAGATGCTGCTTGAAATCTACATCAATATGACCTTAGCAAACAGCCTCAACAAAGAAACTTTATTAGGATATAACATAGAAAGCCTAACATGCCCCCAAAAGAGAAAACAGTCATAAGATAAGCAGTTTTGTTACAACAGTCAGAGGAACTCCTAAATCTGTATACAGCTGAATATTACAGTCCAACACAAGAGTTGAACAAACAAACTACATGCCAATTGTAGTTATGAAGAGGTGGCAAGAATACACAGAACTGCAAAAAAAGATCTTCATGACCCAGATAATCACAGTGGTGTGATCACTCACCTAGAACCAGACATCCTGGAATGTGAAGTCAAGTGGGCCTTAGGAAGCATCATTATGAACAAAGCTAGTGAAGGTGATGGAATTCCAGTTGAGCTCTTTCAAATCCTAAAAGATGATGCTGCACTCAATATGCCAGCAAATGTGGAAAATCCAACAGGACTGGAAAAGGTCAGTTTTCATTTCAATCCCAAAGAAAGGAAATGCCAAAGAATGCTCAAACTACTTCACAACTGCACTCATCTCATACGCTAGGAAAGTAATGCTCAAAATTCTCCAAGCCATGCTTCAGCGATACATTAATCGTGAACTTCCAGATATACAAGTTGGTTTTCGAAAAGGCAGAGGAACCAAGATCAAATTGCCAACAACCACCAGATCACTGAAAAACCAGGACAGTTCCAGAAGAAATCTGTTTATGTTTTATTGAGACTTTGACTGTGTGGATTACAATAAATGTTGGAAAATTCTGAAACAGATGGGAATACCAGACCACTGACCTGCCTCCTGAGAAATCTGTATGCAGGTCAAGAAGCAACAGGTAGAACTGGACATGGAACAACAGACTGGTTCCAAGTTGGGAAAAGAGTACATCAAGACTGTATATTGTCACCCTGCTTATTTAACATATATGCAGAATACGTCATGCAGAATGCTGGGCTGGATGAAGCACAAGCTGGAATCAAGATTTCCGGGAGAAATATCAATAACCTCAGATACCCAGATGACATCACCCTTATGGCAGAAAGTGAAAAAGAACTATAGAGCCTCTTGATGAAAGTGAAAGAGGAGAGTGAAAAAGTTGGCTTAAAGCTCAACATTCAGAAAACTAATATCATAGCACCTGGTCCCATCACTTCATGGCAAATAATGGGGAAACAATGGAAA
>NW_011494700.1:2438971-2439217 GCF_000754665.1 Bison bison bison
AACTGTGAACTTACAGATGTTCAAGCTGGTTTTAGAAAAGGCAGAGGAACCAGAGATCAAATTGCCAACGTCCACAGGATCATCAAAAAAGCAAAAGAGTTCCAGAAAAACATCTACTTCTGTTATATTGACTATGCCAAAGCCTTTGATTGTATGGATCACAACAAACTGTGGAAAATTCTTCAAGAGATGGGAATACCAGACCACCTTACCTGCCTCCTGAGAAAACTGTATGCAGGTCAAGAA
>NW_011494700.1:2439317-2446085 GCF_000754665.1 Bison bison bison
AGGAACTATAGAGCCTCTTGATGAAAGTGAAAGAGGAGAGTGAAAAAGTTGGCTTAAAGCTCAACATTCAGAAAACTAATATCATAGCACCTGGTCCCATCACTTCATGGCAAATAATGGGGAAACAATGGAAACAGTGACAGACTTTATTTTGGGGGGCTCCCAAATCACTGCAGATGATGACTGCAGCCATGAAATTAAAAGACGCTTACTCCTTGGAAGAAAAGTTATGACCAACCTAGATAGCATATTCAAAAGCAGAGACATTACTTTGCCAACAAAGGCTCATCTAGTCAAAGCTATGGTTTTTCCAATAGTCATATATGGATGTGAGAGTTGGACTATAAAATAAGCTGAGCGCCGAGGAACTGATGCTTTCGAACTGTGGTATTGGAGATGACTCTTGCGAGTCCCTTGGACTGCAAGGAGATCCAACCAGTCCATCATAAAGTAAATCAGTCTTGAATATTCATTGATACTGAAGCTGAAACTCCAACACTGTGGCTACCTGATGCGAAGAACTCACTCATTGGAAAAGACCCTGATGCTGAGAAAGATTGAAGATGGGAGGAGGAAGGGGACGACAGACAATGAGATGGTTGGATGGCCTCACCGACTCAATGGACATAAGTTTGAGTAAGCTCCGGAGTTGGTGATGGACAGGGAAGCCTGGCATGCTGCAGTCCGTGGGGTCACAAAAAGTCAGATACAGCGACTGAACTGAACTGAACTAATTAACAATGTGTATATAAAGTATTTTTTAGAAACTAGGTAATTTTAAGTCAGTTCTCAACAAAATTTCAGAGAATGCAACACAAATTCTTGGATAATATATATAGCTTCATGAAAAACTTTACCAAATAACTGACAATCTAGTGTTGAGATTATGAAAGAGAAAACACTGGCGAACGTGGCTTAGGAAATTTATTTTAAGCAAAAGTGGAGGGAGGAGGTGGAAGAAAGAAAAAATGACATCTGAAAAGTTAAAAACATTCCGAGAAGGAGTGAGACCACCTCTGGATTATATAGTTAGAAAATTTTTCCTTCACTTTGCTCTAATGTATATGAAAAAGTTATTCAGACCATGCAGTATTTTTTACAGTTATGGCTATAACTCTAGAGGAGAACTAGTCATCTGTTTTGGATCATTAAACTCAGTTGTACCTTTGATTAAAATTCCACTCTTCTCTCAGCTACTCATTGTGATACTCCCTGTTTTAAAGTAATTCTCCCTTGTTAAATGATGCATTGCTTCCTTATTTTAAAAAAAAAAAAGCAATGAGAGGCAGATCGCTGAAAGAGGCTATTATTTTCTTATTACTTTGCAAAAACAATAGAAGAAGTCCTGGAACAGGGAAGCTAGAAAATCTGTCTCGTTGGACGTCTCTTATAAAAGAAGGAAAAACTTATTTTCAAAATAAGCAAAGAAAAAAACTGGACAAATTTCATGCAGCATTTTCATCAGAAAAAAGAGAAAGCACAGAATAAAGTCCTCACAAACCATGACAAAAACACTTCAAAAAGACATGCTGACCAAATGTGAAACTGTAAAATCTAATATTTCAAAACAAGCTAAAAGAAATTAAGAAAAGTATAGAAGCTGCGAAAGAAAAACATAAATTAGCATTAGAGAAACTCAAAAATAGCAAATGCAGAATCCAGAATTATAAAGCAAGGAAGCTGAGACCTTTGTTGAGTTTCTGTCTGCCCTTTCTTTCATCTGGCCCATCAAATTAGCCCATTATTTCCTAGGCTAATTCTGTGTTTGCCACAAGCCTGTGCGGTGCTGATAGAAACAGCAAATGAAGCACATGGTAGCTTTCATTGAGCAAGAAGCCAAAAGCAGAAAAACAGCAGCGAAGGCAAAGAAAAGGTAAAAGCTGAGAAAAGTTATCTTGAGCAAACAAAGGGGTAGTTTCATTCAGCTCTAGTCAATCACTGGCATGGGAGAATGTACATGTAGTATTTTGGGGCCTGTAATTTTTTAAAAGACTCTCAAATTGAAAAAAATTTATGGAGTTCAAAAGTGCATTTCTGCTGGACAATTAGATGTGTGACTCTTAAACTGAGGCTAAAGAAAAAACACCTATTTGTTTATTTAGCCATTCATTCATTCAATATTCAGTTTTGTTGTTTGACGTTTTAATGATTACATAATTTATAATAAGGCACTTTAAAGGATGATCATTTTATTGTTTTATAATCTTATTCATGTTTCACATATATTAGAGTTATGATTCCTGTCTTCAAATGTTTACCATGACTTGGGAGAGTTTTAATGTTTAGATTATTTATTCTGTTCATCTTAAGATATCCCTCAGTCTTATGGTCAGTTTCTTTTAAAATGTTTTAAATAGTTTTAGTCAAATTAGTTTTTCCAAATGATTTGTATGTAAAACAACTTTTAGAAATTTCTTAGCATAAAACAAGCATCTTTTACTGCCTATTATGGAACAAGCTGCTTACCAATTCATGTATCACTAATCAGAATATAAAAAACACATTATCTGGCTGAAAGTATACTTTAATTATGGTAGTATGTATGATTTATGCCAGCTGTATGATAAAAATTGCTCTATGGTGTATCCTGGTCTCCCATCTTGAAGTAAGAACAAATATATTTATAGACAAAATGCTAATGTTTTATAATTTTTTAATAAAACAAGGTAAATTATCAGGATAGTAAAAAACCCAACTTACCTATTGTACAGCACAGGGAACTCTACACCATATTATGTAATAACATATATGGGAAAAGAATCTGAAAAAGGATGGATATATATATATATATATATACATACACACACACACACACACACATACCTGAATCACTTTGCTGTACATCTGAAACTAACATTGTAAATCAACTATACTCCAATATAAAATAAAAATTAAATTAAATTTAAAGTAAAAATTTTTAAATACAATTTTTAAAATATGATTTTAAAATATAATACAATTATAAATTATATATAATTTAAATTATAAATTATTTATAATTTTATAAAATTTAAAACATAATTTTTAAAATAAAATATAAATCTATATGGAAATTTTCACACAAATAAAAAGGACAATGGCATAATGAACCCAAATATACACATCATCCAACTCCAACAATCATTAATAAATGGCTAATCTTTCACTTACACTCCAATATCTAAATGTTTATGGGTAGAAACGAACTCCTCAGCTGGTTTTTACTCACCCTGTAATTTCAAAATCACTGCCACAGGAAATCTTATCTCCTCAAGGGCATGACCAATGTCATTCTCCTCAGTATCCTTGACTCTTGGTATGTGTGCTCCAGAGACACCAAATATATGAATGATGAATGGTTAGATGTCTACCCTAAAAGCAAGGGGTTTTTCACACCCATCTATGAGTGGCATTTTTAGCAAGAAATAAAAAATACCCTCTTTTCTCATCCCCCAAACTAAGTCACTGCTTCTACAGTGTGAAGGGGTTTGCACGTGTTGGGAGAAGGCAGTCTGCTTCTCCAGGGTTTCCCACATGCCCTGCCATTTCTTTGTAAATTCCTATGGGCCAGAATGTTAATATCTGTCTGAAATCATCAAACCTGTTGCTTAGTCATCACGGGTCAGAATCTGAAATCAACCTACATCCTGCAATTATGACCTTAATAATAACAGTTCTTTAGTAGCACATCTTAAATATTTCTTTGCCCTTTCCCTTGGCACAGAAATGTGAAACACAATGAGATATGTAAGTGCTTTTCTTTAACAAACGTTCTTCATATGCCGAAACAGTAACTAGCTGAAGATTAATAGCTACATTCTCCTGGGGTACTTGGAACTCAAAAGAGAATAAATCAGGATCAAGTTCATCAAGCTATGCAATCCATAATATTCAGTATTTCTGTGTTCTATGAAATGGTTACATCAATGGCTGGAATATCCCCCTTATCAAATACAGGACTAGTCAAATCGGCACCCTTCATTGGAAAATAACACGTAAAACAGTAAAATTCCATTTAAATGATGGCAAATAAGTTCTTATTCAAATTTGAAAACCTTAATACTTAAATTCTGAAACTCTTGATAAATATAGTAGAATGAGGTCTTCCCAGGTGACACTGGTGGTAAAGAACTCTCCTGCCAATTCAGGAAACCTAATAGATGAGAGTTCAATCCCTGGGTGGGAAAGATCCCCTGGGTGAGGGCATGGTAACCTACTCCAGTATTCTTACCTGGAGAATCCCATGGACAGAGCATTCTGGTGGGCTACAGTCCATAGGGTCGCAAAGCGTCAGACACAACTGAAGCAATTTAGCATGCATAGTAATAGCAGAATGAATAGGCTAAATTTATACTAGCATCATTCATTTTGGGAGAATTAATACTAATATTAATGAATGATCACAAAAGTTAGATTATTTCTTTAGGCAATATATAAGAAGTTATTTAGTAAGTTACCTCTAGAATTTTTAGAAGAGTTGACTTATGCCTGTGCAGAAGAGTTAACATAGCACTCCTGACTGCTTATACTTAAGAGCTGGCAAGGTTGGCCCTTCATTGGCATCTGGGAACTTGGATTCCAGGAGAATTCCCACCATTGACTGATATGAGCGGTTCACTGTGTCTCAACTGTTTTTACAAACAATATAATTACGCAACCCTCTGCATTACTTCTGGGAGTTTGAAATTTGGGTACATGCCAGGCAGGGGTGCCCATATGATAAGCTCTCAGTAAAAAAAAAAAAAAATCTAGGTATTGAGTCTCTAATGAGCTTCCCTGGTTGGCAACCTTTCACACAATTAGACACAACTTGTTGGGTTAGGGATTAAGCACATCCTGTGTGACTCCACTGGGGAAGGAATCTTGGAAGCTTGCAACACTAGCCCCACATGCCTTTTCACTTTGCTGGTTTGCTGGTATGATTATATGCTGAGTCCTGTGATTACTCCTAGTAAATTACTAAAACTGAAGGTAGTCTTGAGTATCCCCCCCAACAATCCCCTAATCTACTTTGGAAAGAACCACTTAATCTGAGAATTAGTAATCTGCACCCCAATATGAGAAATAGCTTCTAAATGCATTACCAATGAATATTTAAGTATTTCCCAAGCATTGTAAATCAAGACATACGTAACAATTGTAATTATAATTTGTTCTGCTTTTGGTTACAACGTTGCAAGCCATTAACAAGGATTTTTTTTCTAGTTATTGTCAGCACAAGTCACCCATGATTACTGCTCTCTGCAGGACCCAAGGATAAAATTCAGATCTCTTTTAAGTATTTAGGCTTATCTTGAACTTTGTGTTTTACTTTTATCTAACCACGTCTCTCATGAATGCTTGGGGTTTTTTTGTTCGGTTTTTAACTTTGAAAACTAATGGTTAATTGCAACCTAATCTAAACCATTGTACAGGATAGTACCCTGTATATATGCTTCTCTGAACTGAACTCAGCTATACCGCCTTCCCGCGTTTAAGTGTGCGCGCGCTCTGCCACTCAGTTGTGCCGAACTCTTTGTGACCTCATGGGCTGTAACCCACCAGGCTTCTTTGCCCAAGGAATTTCCCAGGCAATACTGGTGTGAGTTACCATTTCCTACTTCAGGAGATCTTCCCCGCCCAGGGATGGAACCCGTGTCTCCTGCACTGACAAGCAGATTGTTTACCGCTGTGCCGCCGTTTTCCTACTCCTCTTTTATGTGTCCTAACTTCCACAGTTTCTCTCTCTCTCTCTCTAATTGCAAGTATAATTGCCAGACATTTCAAAACAGTTTAGATAAACCATACAGGAAGGAAGGGAGTACTGAATGGGCAATATATCCAAAGAAAAAATAGTGGGAAAAAAAGGGTAAGCTCTTAATATCGGTAAATGAAAATTAGTCAATATACAACTAATTTTGTATGTGTCCATAATATCCATGTGGGTCTTCCTCTCCTTACTTTTTTAGTTCTTATAATCTCTAGTAGCGCAGCCTCTTGTGAACAACGTTGAATTTGAAGCCCTGGGTAACTAGCTTACTAAAGGATCGTTGTGAAGACTAAGATACAGTGAAAATGGGGAATTTCCAATTTAGAATTTCTTTTCTTTCCATGGACTTTTTGACATGGAAGTTCAATCTCAAATGCTGTCTCCTTCTGGTTACCACAGAAGACACTGAAGGCCAAGTTTCTTTTCAGTCATTTCTTAATTTCATGAATAAACCAAAGAACATGCGTGCGCACTAATTCACTTCAGTGGTGAGCCCACCAGGCTCCTCTGTCCATAGGATTTTCCAGGCAAGAATACTGGAATGGGTTGCCATGCCCTCCTCCATGCCCAACCCAGGGATTCAACCCGCATCTTTAAAGTCTCTTGCATTTCCAGGCAGGTTATTTACCAGTAGCAACACCTCAGTTCAGTTCAGTCCCTCAGTCGTGTCCGACTCTTTGCGACCCCATGAATCGCAGCATGTCAGGCCTCCCTGTCCATCACCAACTCCCAGAGTTCACTCAAACTCACATCCATCGATTTGGTGATGCCATCCAGCCATCCCATCCTCTGTCGTCCCCTTCTCCTCCTGTCCCCAATCCCTCCCAGCATCAGAGTCTTTTCCAATGAGTCAACTCTTCGCATGAGGTGGCCAAAGTACTGGAGTTTCAGCTTTAGCATCATTCCTTCCAAAGAAATCCCAGGGCTGATCTCCTTCAGAATGGACTGGCTGGATCTCCTTGCAGTCAAAGGGACTCTCAAGAGTCTTCTCCAACACCACAGTTCAAAAGCATCAATTCTTCAGGCTCAGCTTTCTTCAC
>NW_011494700.1:2446185-2446893 GCF_000754665.1 Bison bison bison
ACAAAGTGATGGGACCAGATGGCATGATCTTCGTTTTCTGAATGTTGAGCTTTAAGCCAACTTTTTCACTCTCCTCTTTCACTTTCATCAAGAGGCTTTTTAGTTCCTCTTCACTTTCTGCCATAAGGATGGTGTCATCTGCATATCTGAGGTTATTGATATTTCTCCCGGCAATCTTAATTCCAGCTTGTGCGTCTTCCAGCCAGCATTTCTCATGATGTACTCTGCATGTAAGTTAAATAAGCAGGGTGACAATATGCAGCCTTGACGTAATCCTTTTCCTATTTGGAATCAGTCTGTTGTTCTATGTCCAGTTCTAACTGTTGCTTCCTGACCTGCATACAGGTTTCTCAAGAGGCAGGTCAGGTGGTCTGGTATTCCTACCTGGAAAGCCCCATAAAGAACATAGTAACCATGATTAATAAACAAGAGAGAAGTACCAGCACTCAACCAGATGAAGTCATCTGAGGAGGCTCATCTCTTCAACAACTCTCCAGGTAGTGAGAGAATCACCATTTGGTTTTAATTTGGCTTTTAGCTGGGGAAGGAACTTCATCTTGTAAAGGAGCTCTGTTTCTATAAGACCAATAGTCTATTTTCCTATCTCCCTTTCAGAACAGGCATGCTCACTGCAGCCACTACAATCCCAACAGCAGCAGCCAGCTGAAAGCCAGCAATTTTCAGTGTGAAATATAAATCCTGCCACTT
>NW_011494700.1:2447045-2453303 GCF_000754665.1 Bison bison bison
GAAAATAAAAACCCTGCCACTTACTGCCCATATAAGGGCAAATAAAGCAGAAAATTGACAAAAAAAAAAAAAAACCCACAAAACTTTATCCCAGTGCAGATTCACTACAGCTGCAAAGTTGTCTCCATCATATCCAAATACAGACCCGTGTACGAACCAAAAGCCAATATATCTGCCCAGCCCCATCCACACCCAACACACACTGGTGGGACAGAGACAGGAAAACATAAGGAACAAACTCCCTCTTACTTGCTTGCCTACTTACTTATTTGAAAGATGAATGGGAGACACAGCTCTCCTTATCCACAGCAGTGATGAAATCCTGCCAGGAAGGAATTATGAAGACCTCCTGCCCAAGGTCACAAAACTATCTCAGTTTCTTCAGTTTTAAAGAACAGATAATAAATTCTCCACTCTACCACACTGTGTAAGAGGCTGACCCATTAATGTTTGTTATTAGTTATTAACTATCTGACTCCCCCAATAGATTATAAACTTCGTGAAAATTGTCTGTGTACCACTATACGCCAAGTGATTAGCAAAGTGTGAGTTTGCTAATATTCAAGCAACGTTTGTTGAATGAGGACTTCCCTGGTGGTAAAGTGGAAAGGAATCCACCTGCCAGTGCAGGGGACACAAGTTCAATCCCTGGTCCTGGATGATTCCATGTGCTGAAGAGCAACTAAGCCCGTGTGCCACCACTACTGAACCTGCACACTTACAGCCCATGATCCACAAAAAGGCACCGCGATGAGAAGCCTGTGCACCATAGTGCAAGAGGAGTCCCTGCTCTCCACTAGAGAAATCTCGCATGCAGCAGCAAAGACCCAGTACAACCAAAGAGAAATAAATAATTTAAAAAATTTGGTGAATGAATATTACAGACTACTTCGCCATTATATTTTCAGTGTAAATTAATAAATATTTTGAGTTATATGCCCATCTTCACTGAATTTGGTCAGCATGAATCATTCCTCCTAAGGCAAGATTATTGAATTGATTTTCTTGAGATGTTGGGCTAATAGACCCACCTATATTATCTAGAAAATGCTGTGTATCATGTTTACTTCTTGTTTGTTTGCTTGCTATTACTTCAGAAGCAGACTTGAATACTGGATTAATCATTTAATTGCAGTTCTTGCTTTGTGGCACACTTTCATCATTGTTCTAAATGTAGCTCTCTTTTTAAAAAATTTTAACTTATGTATTTACTTAATGACATAATAAAGACCATGAACTTACTTCCCAACCTGAACAACTAACTAGACATGACCAGTTTACATCTACTTTGGTTCCTCGTCTGCTGCTGCTGCTAAGTCACTTCAGTCGTGTCCGACTCTGTGTGACCCCATAGACCGCAGCCCACCAGGCTCACCCGTCCCTGGGATTCTCCAGGCAAGAACACTGGAGTGGGTTGCCATTTCCTTCTCCCCTGCCTCTATCTTCTAGCTTGAAAACTAGAGGGAATCACTGACCCTGCTTTTGGTTTTCATTCCCTTTGTTTTTATGTTGTAAACATAAACATATGTTGTTGTTTAGTCACTAAGTCATGTCCAACTTTTTGTGACCCTATGGACTGTAGCCTGTCAGGCTCCTCTGTCCATTGGTTTTCCCAGGCAAGAATACTAGAGTAGGTTGCCATTTCCTTCTCCAGGGGATCTTCCCGACCCAGGGATGGAATTCATGTCTCCTGCACTGGAAGGCAGGTTCATTACCACTGAACCACCAGGGAAGCCCTGACCAGGTTGAGTACTCCTCAAAACTGCCAAGGTCAACAAAAACAAGGGAAATCTGCAACACTGTTACAGACAAGCTTAAGGAGAAGTGATGACTAAATGTAATATCCTGTCCTATACAGGATACTGGAGTAGAAAAATATATTAGGTATAAACCAAGGAAACCTAATGAATCAACACTGGTTCATCAATTGTAACAAATGTACCACACTAATATAAGATATTAGGGCTTCCTTTGGACTGCAAGGCGATCAAACCAGTCAATCCTAAAAGAAATCAGTCCTGAATATTCATTGGAAGGACTGATGCTGAAGCTGAAGCTCCAGTACTTTGGCCACCTGATGCAAAGTACTAACTCATTGGAAAAGATCCTGATGCAGGGAAAGACTGAAGGCAGAAGGGGACAACAGAGGACGATACGGTTGGATGGCATCATTGACTCGATGAACATGAGTTTGGGCAAGCTCCAGGAGTTGGTAATGGACAGGAAAGCCCGGAGTGCTGCAGTCCGTGGGGTCGCAGAGTCTAATGAGCTACTGAACTGAACTGAATATAAGATATTAAGGGAAATGGTGTGAAGTATATGGGAACTCTCTGTACTATCTTTGCAATTTTTCTAAAATTTAATAAAAAAATAAAATTTAAAAATTATTTGAAAAGATAATTCTGCTTAAGCACCTTTAAAAACAAAGCACAAGCATGTTGGAAGTTTCAACTATCTTGTCTTCTGCTCACATAAATCTGGTGTGTATGTTAACCTGTCTCAGTAGAAATGAAAGACGAAATGAAAATATTTGGGTTTTACTTAATGAGCTTGGGGATAATCTGTTTCTCTTTGGAAACTAAATGATCATTTATACATTTTCTAACTGGAGAATGAGGGATTTTCCAAAAGTTTACATTTAAGTCAAGTGTTTCAAACTTGAAACCCATTTTCCCACAGAAATGTTGTTACAAACAGTGGTTAATTCCCAGGCTAACCACTGAAGCTCCTTAAAATCATAATAAGCAAAATGGATGTTTTCAATGAAAAGTGTAAAAACTGTACTATGGGGAAAAAAAAAAAAAACTTGCCTTTGAAATTCAATAGATAAATTTAAACATGCAATTTAAATTTATTCTCATCAAATTCATCACCCAGTGTTTGGATTAGAGGCCTACTCTGGGCCTCTTTGCACATAACTTGAAACACCAAGAATGAGGGTGGGAGAGAAGAGTGAAGATGTTAAACTCGAGTTGGTGGGCGATGGAAAGATTCTAAGCACAGTCTGGGAATTCAGGTATATGGTTTTAACTCAGATTGGGCAGGCAGGTTTCTATTCTGATTTTGGGGGAGCAGGGGGCAGGCGGGTACAGTGAAGTTGCTTGAATATTCATTGGAAGGACTGATGCTGCAGCTGAAGCTACAACCCTTTAGCCACCTGTTGCGAAGAGCCAACTCGTTGGAAAAGACCCTGATGCTGAGAAAGACTGAGGGCAGCAGAAGGGGGTAACAGAGGATGAGATGGTTGGATGGCATCATGACTCAATAGACGTGAGTTTGAACAAACTCCAGTAGATAGTAAAGGACAGAGAAGCCTAGTGCACTGCAGTTGCAAGGGGTCACAAGGCTGGACACAACTGAGCAACTGAACAACAAAATGAAGTTGGTACCCGAAAGGACAGTAGGGACAGAAAAGGGCTTTGCCTTCTCGTAATCCTACAATCTTTAGTGTGCTACTTCGCAAAGGGTGGGTAACAGAGTACATCTGTGGGCAGCTGGTAAGCCACGAAAGACCAGTCAGCTAACCCTTCATGCTGGTGGGGTCTGAGTACAAGGGTAGGCAGCCGCAGGCAGTAGACCTGGGCTCCTCACACTAGTGTGCTACCAAGCAGAGGACCAAGAAAGTGGATTCACGTTACACACCTGCGGGTATGCTGACAGGGTGTGAAGTGGACTGAAAACTCCCAGCAGGGAGGGTCCAAAGAGGAAACAAAGGTAAGAGGCAGAAATGAAGTTTCCTGCAGTGGTGCCAGCCAGAATGTCAGACCCCAGCTGGGGTCACCATTTCTATAGGAAGGCCTGTTTGATGTATTTCAGGTTTGTCTATCCTGGTTTGGGGATGCACTACACATTTGTTAAAGATACATTATACCATAAAAAGAACTGTAAGGACTTTTCAGAAGCATACATAAAAACCAACATTTTTATCGAGTATTTTAACAATTTTTTTCAGTCTTTATTTTTTGGCCACACCATGTAGCATGCTGGATCTTAGGTCCTCAACCAGGGATGGAACTTACACCCTATGCATGGGGAGTGTGGAGTCTTAACCACTGGACTGCCAGGGAAGTCTTTTTTATAAAATGGTATTTTTTAATAATACAATATGAACTTAAAAATAATTTTTTAATTGCTCTTCCTCTCCCTCTTCATATTCTCTCTCCATCAATGCTTACAATCCGGTAAACTCCTTGATTTTCCTAATTTTCCATTAAGAATTCAAATATATATTGAGTACATTTTACGTGGTTTTATGAAATAACTGTTATGTGTTAACACCAGGTGTATTGTCAACACATATTGATAATGACAAGTGAGTGATATGCTATAGCAGAGATACAGTGAACTTATTCAACCATTTATTCAATTCTTTATTATAGACAGCCGCTGCTTCCTTTACTTTGCTTTGTACTGCTTGAGGAAATGTTACAATAAAAATCTTCATACAAATATCTTGTTATTCAAGTTTATGCTCACTTGCTATTGTAACAAACACTCTAAAAATCTCACCAGCTTACCACAACAAGAGTTTGTTTCTAGCTGCCATCCCTGCCTGGTGCAAGTCAGGCTGTTACCATGACGAGTGTGCCTCCAGTCTTGATTCAGGGGATCCATCTTATGGGTTCACTATCTCAGATCTCTTCGTTTCCAGCAGTCAACATGAGAGAAAGCTTGGAAGACAAGGAAAGGTTTATGACAAAGACTGGATGTGGTTTGGGACATGTCTGCCCCAGATTCCACTGGCTACAACCCAATCAGAGGCCCCAACCTAACTGCAAGGGAGGCTGGAAGATGCAGCCTTCCTGTGTGCCCAAACTGGAACTGGGTGAACATTTAGCCAAATTTGCAAATGTTTTTATATAGATTAGTGGCTTTATTCCAAAGGATGTATTTCTCAACTGCAATTTCTGAGTTGCAAAATTTCTACATAACATGTGTGTCTATATTGCTTTGCAAAAAAGATCATAACTCCTGTCAGCAGAGTACGAATACTCAGCACCATTTTTGCTTTTCTAAACCTCCCTTCCAAAGGTGCTGAAAGACTAGAAACTCAATTGACCAGATTCCTGTGTCAACAGGATCCTGGTTTAACTTCCAGCAATCAGAGGCACTCTCACTGAAACTAGAAGAGTGAAGAAAGCAGGTAGCCTTTATTTCATTTGAACATGCTGACAGATGGCAGAAATGGCCTGTATAGTGGCTTCCAGGTGACATCCTGCATTGTGCAGAGATTACTGGCAGGGGCTTTCCCTGAAATTCCTGCACTACTGGATTTTCTAAAAGCCAGCAATAATTTCTCCTCATTCCCTCAGTCATTCTGACAGTTAAGTGAACATCTCATTTCTTGTATAAAAACCTCTTCTTACTTCAAATACTTAAAAGAAATTTGTTTGTAGACTAAGAGCTAACTTACACATCAACATAGCAGGTCTTTTACTTTTGTTTAGGACCCATTTTTTTCTCACATATGATTTTTAAATTCTTATATTTCAAATATATTTGTTTTATATTACAGTTGTGGAATTGCTGTCTTCCCAAGCCTTAGTTAACATAAATATTCTGTAACACTTCTAATTTTTATATTTTATAGTTAAATCATTAACTCATCTGAAATTTACTTTTGTATGTGCTATAACTGCTAG
This sequence comes from Bison bison bison, assembly GCF_000754665.1. Classification (NCBI taxonomy): domain Eukaryota; kingdom Metazoa; phylum Chordata; class Mammalia; order Artiodactyla; family Bovidae; genus Bison; species Bison bison. The sequence goes on from NW_011494700.1 coordinate 2,452,688, forward strand.
TATTATTTATTAAATTGTTTTCTCATCCAACTGAAATACCATCTTTGTCTCAAATATCCTTATCTATTTCTAGGCCACGTAGTCTCTTCCAGTGATCTGTTTAACTGAGCAAGCCATATAATATTGCCTGTTGTGGTTTTATAAAATATTTTAACTGTTTTACAAAACTAAATTCAAGAGATTACCCAACACAATAATCTGTGTTACCAGGTTAACTCGGTTATATATAAATTCTTAATAAAACGTATCTTTCTATGTCTGCATATACTTGAACTTTCTATAATATTAATAACAGAAACATCTGAATGCTTGGCTAATATAAGGGAGCAATGGCCAATCCTAAGCTGATTCCAAATTTTTGAGAATCAGCAGCCTCACTCTTCTCACGAACTGCTTTCATAGCAAATGAATGTTATAAAACTGAATTTGTAAAGTAACATTATCCTAATCAAATACTACTTTTGCCATTTATATGTACTTTATATATAAGACTGTAATATAAAGGCATCTATGTAAGAGCTTGTTTATAAAATGGGTAACACTACCAGTAATTTTTAAAACTGTTGGTTTAATACATAAACTTGTGTTGCTTTTACTATTATTCAACTGTTTATTT
>NW_011494700.1:2454058-2455620 GCF_000754665.1 Bison bison bison
CTCTTTCTGACTCAGGGATCGAACCAGCATCTCTTGCATCTCCTGCATTAGCAGGATTCTTTACCACTAGCACCACCTGGATTTATATCCTCATATTTTCCCTCTTCTTTGGACTTAATTCTCTATTTTGCTTCTTAAAAGAGTATCTGTATTTTGTTTTAATTCATGTGTAAATTTATTATTTTTAATAATAAATTTTATTATTTATTAAAATAATAAATTTTAATAGGAGGAAGTAAACATTTGTTCAAAAACATATACTGATGATCATAATTTCAGCTACTAAAGATATTAGTCAAAAGCTCAAAGAATGTTCCTTCATCCTCAGTTTTGTAATGGGACTAACAGGCTCTGACTGCCTGGTTAGCTATCAGCCATATAAGAACTAACTTTAAAACAGCTGTCCCATTTGTGATCTTTTTCCTGAGAAAATTTTAAGAGGTAGAATCTGGGAGCAAAAATGCAGCAAAGAAAAATAAGAATTAGGCCAGTATTATAAATTACAAAAGGACTGAGACCTGTATTATTTTTTGAAGTGGATTTGGTCTTTATATTCAGCTGAAGGCTACTCATATCACATACACTGCATTTATTTCTTTTCAACCTTGTCTTAACTGCTTCCAAGACACCACTTCACACTAATAGTGTTGAGGCATGACCCTTTTTTGTTCTAAAGTGGACATATCAGTTCTAAGAGAAAGAAATTAAAAGGAAAGAAAATCCTTAAAATCACTACCTCAAAAAGATATCTGCACTCTCAGATTCAATGCAGCATTACTCACAATAGCCAAGGTGTGGAAACAACCCAGATGTCTACTGACAGATGAATGGGTAAAGAAAATGTGGTGTGTATATATACACAGTACTATCCATCCTTTGAAGAGAAGGCAGTTGTGCTATTTTTGACAATATGGGTGAACCTGGAGGACAATATGCTAAGTAAAATAAGCCAGCACAGAAAGACAAATACTGCATGATCTTACTTATACGTGGAATCTAAAAAAAGTGAGATTCATGGTAACAGAGAATAGACAGCAGTTACCAAGGCTGGGAAGGTAGAGGACATGAGGAAATGCTGGTCAAGAACTTTTCAGTTACAAGGTAAGTAAGCTCTGGAGATCTAAGGCATAGGTGATGGCCACAGTTAATAATATAATAATGTATTACATATTTGAAATCTGCTAGAGAAGAGATTTCAAGTTTTTACCACACACACACAAAATGTTAACTATGTGAGATGATGGACATATTAATTAGTTTGACAGTAGGAATCTTTTCATAATGTAAACATACACCCAAACATCACATAGTATGCCTTGCAAGTATACAATTTCTGTCAATTTTACCCCAGTAAAGCTGGGGGGAAATACAGTTTGTAAAAGAAATCAAAAGTATCCCAGAGGGCTTTCCCTTGTGGCTCAGTGATAAAGAATCTGCCTGCCAATGCAGGAGACATGGGTTCAATCCCTGGTCCAGGGAGATCCCACATGCCTTGGAGCAACTAAGTCCGTGTGTCATAACCACTGAAGCCCACATGCCTGTCCTCCATAACAAGAGAAGCC
>NW_011494700.1:2455720-2457117 GCF_000754665.1 Bison bison bison
GAGAAGCCCATGTACTGCATCTAGCCCCTGCTTGCTGCAAATAGAGAAAAGCCTGAGCAACAACGAAAATAAATAAATTACAAAAAAGCACCCTTGAGTGGTATATGAGGAGCTTTTCTTAAAAAAGAAGTCTGGGGTTCCAGTTCAAGATGGTGGAGTAGGACGTGCACTCATCTCCTCTTGCAAGAGCACCAAAATTGCAACCAGCTGTTCACTATCAACAGGAGGATGTTGGAACACACCAAAAAACAATACCCACATCCAAAGACAAAGAAGCCACGGCAGAGGGAGGGGCACAATCCCAAGAAAATCAAATCCCATATCCACCAGGTAGGCAACCCAGAAACTGGAGAACAATAATACCAAAGAGGTTCTCCCACTTGTGGAGGTTCTGAGCCCCATATCAAGCTTTCCAGCCTGGGGAATCTGACAAAGGGACTAGGAATTCCCAGGGAATCTGACCTTGAAGGCCAGCGGGATTTAATTATAGGACTTCCATAAGACTGGGGGAAACAGAGACTCCAGTCTTGGAGGGCACAAACAAAATCTTTTATACACCAAGACCCAGAGTAAAGGAGCAGCAAACCCACAGGAGACTGAACCAAAACTACCCGCAAGTGTCAGGGAGTCTTCTGTGGATGCATGGGTTGGCAACGGCTCACCACAGGCATGGAGGCACTGGTAGCAGCAGTCCTGGACGGTCCCCCTTGGCATAAGCCCTCTTGGAGGCTGTCATTAACCCTACCATAGAACCCACAGAAGGGCTGGGTCGCCTCAGGCCAAATGACTAACAGGGAGGGAGTGCAACTCCACCCATCAGCAGATAATTGGATTAAAGACTTACTGAGCAAGGCCCTGCCCACCAGAGCAAGACCTAGATTTTTCCCACCTTCTCCCTCCCATCAGGAAGCTTACAGATGCCTCTTAGCCTCATCCACCAGAGGGCAGACAGATGAAGCAAGAAGAACCACAGTCCCACGGTGACTAAGACAAAAACCACATTACAGAAAGTTAATCAGGATGACAAAGTAGAGAGTTATAACCCAGATGAAGGGACATGATAAAACCCCCCAAAACAATTAAATGAAGTAGAGATAGGCAACTTTCTAGAAAAAGAATTCAGAATAATGATATTGAAGATGATCCAGGATCTCAAAAACAGAACAGAGAAAATGCAAGAAATGTTTACCAAAGATCTAGAAGAACTAAAGAACAAACAAACAGAGATGAACAATACACTAGAAGGAATCGATAGCAGAATAATGGAGGCAGAAGAACGGATAAATGACCTGAAGGACAGAATGGTAGAAATCACTACCGCAGAACAGAATACAGAAAAAAAAAATGAAAAAAAAAAAGAAGACAGCCTAAGAGACCTCTGGGACAACATTAAAGCA
>NW_011494700.1:2457217-2480650 GCF_000754665.1 Bison bison bison
GAGGAATGGAGAAGGCAATGGCACCCCACTCCAGTACTCTTGCCTGGACAATCCCATGGACGGAGGAGCCTGATAGGCTGCAGTCCATGGGGTCACTAAGAGTCGAACACGACTGAGCGACTTCCCTTTCGATTTTCACTTTCATGCATTGGAGAAGGCAATGGCAACCCACTCCAGTGTTCTTGCCTGGAGAATCCCAGGGACGGGGGAGCCTGGTGGGCTGCCGTCTATGGGGTCGCGCAGAGTCGGACACGACTGAAGCGACTTAGCAGTAGGAGGAGGAGAGATAAAGGACTTGAGAAAATATTTGAAGAAATAATAGCTGAAAACTTCCCTAAGATGGGAAAGGAAATAATCAACCAAGTCCAGGAAAAGCAGAAGAGTCCCAGGCAGGACGAACCCAAGGAGGAATACCCCAAGATACACAGTTCTTAAACTGACAAAGATAAAATATTAAAAGCAACAAGGGAAAAAAGACACACAACATACAAGGGAACTCCCATCAGGTTGCCAGGTGATTTCTCAACAGAAACTCTACAAGCCCGAAGAGAAAGGCATGACGTATTTAAAGTGATGGAAGGGAAGAACCTACAACGAGGAATACTCTACCCAGAAAGACTCTCCTTCAGATACGATGGAGAAGTCAAGAAGTCAAAAGCTTTCCAGACAAGCAAAAGTTAACAGGTTCAGCACCACCAAACCATCTGTACGTGCTAAAGGAACTTCTCCAGACAGGAAACACAAGAGAAGGAAAAGACCTACAGAAAATACACTTAAAAGAAAATGGAAATAGGATCGTACATATCGATAATCACCTTAAATGTAAATGGATTGAATGTGCCAACCAAAAGACACAGACTGGCCAGGCAGATGAAAACATATGCATGTATGCACTTCGACTTACCACATCACTCTGCTTGACCCCCCAAAGTGCATGTACTTATTTTATACTCTTAGGTTAATCATGTTCCCATTATGGCTTGCAACTGTAATTATCTTTTCTTTTTTGTCTGGCTATTGATTGTGAAAACTGATAAACATCTTTTACTACTGTGATTATATAACTATTACTCACTTAATACCATTGTATCATGACTGGTCAACAGAAAAATAATAGAATTCTGTATCACCAAAATTGCTATTTAATAGAAAAACTTGTAATCACTTTTTAAAATCCAGATGCATATGAGAATTATCTTGGTTTGGTAAAAAATACAAATGCCCAGGTATTACTTTTTTTCTTCAAAACCCCAGATATGTTTCTAATGAGCAGCCATGTTTAAAAACAACTGGACTATATGATGATCTTTTATTTTTATCTAGTTTGTTCCATTTTTTCTATTCCATATTCAGTGCTCCCATTTCACTTAGTTTATACTTTCCAATGTCTCCAACTTTTCTCTCTCTCTTTTTTAAGTTCTTCTCAGGTCTTTATCAAGTGTGGTAGAAAAGCTTTTGTATACATATATATGTGTGTGTGTGTATATATATTATATATATATATAGTATGTGTAATATATATATATTTTAGAAAACATAAATTTTGTCTAAAAAAATTATGACATTTTGATTCCACTTGATTTTGTATGAATAGAATGCTAGATTTCTAATCTAAAAGAAACAGCAGATCTACAACAAGCAACAAAGGTTTACTGTATAGCACAGGGAACAACAGTCAATATCTTGTAATAACCTATAATGGAAAATAATCTCAAAAATAATATATGTATATGTATAACTGAATCACCCTGCTGTGTACCTGAAACACTGTAAGTCAGCCATACTTCAATACAATATATATATCAAGAAGAAAAAAGAAAGAAGTCTGGGACCAATATATTTTCAGTTTTATAAAGAATTCTCATTACATTTCCATTTCATTCATCTTGGTGGCCTTTCTTAGATTATTTGACTTTTTTAGAGTAGGAAGAGTTGTAATTAAGCATTCATATCTATTCACTCACCATAGGCATCAAAATGAACAAACCAAGACAAAACTCTAAGGTCAGTTAAATTAGCCAAAGACAAAGCATTTCCCTGTATGTACATTGAAAAGGAAATCTGATTTCTCATCTACCTTCTTTCCCCCTTTCTTGCTTACAGAAAAGAGGTGAAATAACAGTATATACAACGGGGCTTCCCAGGTGGTGCAGTGATAGAGAATCTGCCTGCCAATGCAAGAGACTCGACAGTTACAGGTTTGACCCCTTGGTCAGGAAGATCCCCTGGGGGATGAAATGGCAGTCCACTCCACTATTCTTGCCTGGAGAATTCCACAGACACAGGAGCCTGGTGGGCTTTACTCCATGGGCCCACAGAGAATTGGACACATCGAGCAACTGAGTGTGCGTGTGCACACACACACTAAAAATAATAATATATATAACATGATTCTAAATATAAGCTACTAAGTTACTCAAAACCCTAGCAGATAAAATTAGCTATCAAGTACTAGTATTTGTGGTCTGATCTGCATTTAGTAAACATTATTAGTCAGAAAATTCAAGGTCAATACTGTTCAAAGGTAAGATTCATTCAGCTTCATCATTCTTAAATATTAAGCCTATGAAGAATAAAACAGTTAAATACAAAGTAAATACCCTGCTAGAAAAGATGCAAATTTCTTAAATATACTCACAGATGAGTACTACGGAAGTGATGGAGTGTCAAAATATACAAATTCAACATATTATATTAAAAATAATATATTAATAATTCCAAAATAAAACAAATTGAGATCTTTTGTATGTGTTAAATGTAAAGCACTCAAAAGAATTGCAAATAAAGTTACAATTTTCTCTTAAAAATGATTTTATGTATCTTTTTTGGGCAGCAGTTATAGAATAACAGCTAAAACTGAATGAGTTGTATCACAAACCTGAAACTGTGGGATTGTCATTTCAAAGGACTTGTTCTTCACTTGACCTGAATGATCTGCCACTTTGAGCATCACTGCAACATAAGGATACTTAAGAGATCTGCAACTGTCGGAGCTCACAGCCATACCCAGCTTCCACTCAAAATCTATGAGCTGTAATAAAAGAGTTCACAATAATACACAAGTTATAACATTGCCCTGAATGCAGATATTTATTCAAATTTACTGCTCTCAAATTCAAGTTTTAACTTCAAGTCCAATCATAATAAAAGAAAATGTCTTCAACGTAATATTGTTAGGGGGATAATAATCAAATGAACATGGAGAGAGGCAAAGGGACACAAACAGGGCTGGAAAACAACAACACTGTCATAATTACAAAAATTTTCCACCAGATGTGTAAGGGAGGCAGATGTGTCAATATCATTTTCCTTTGTTTTTTTCAGTTTGCTTCTGTCCTTAAGGGGACTTTTGAATCATCTCTTATCTCATTTTCCTATTCCACTTATGTCCTTCCCGCATTTCACAACCTGAAAGTCCTAAAGTGGAACGTGAGTTATACACCATCTTCATATTGACTGAGGCACACATGAGAACAATTCGTTTCCTTCCTCATCTCAGTCCTTGACCTGAAACCTTACACTAGCATGAATACTGGGGGAGGTGGTTTTAGATTTCATCACTGCTGATGGATACTCGTCAGGTGATGTGCTAGGCAGTTTACATGCATTAAATGCCACACTGAATCATCATAACATTATAGACTATTATTTCCATTTTGCAGATGATAAAACTGAATTTCAGAGAGCAGATATAAAATGCACAAGGTCACACATTTCTGGACTCAGCTAAAACCAAAGTCTTTTTGACTCCAAAGATTACATGCTTTGGAGTATGTAATACTTTCTATCAATACTTTCTAGCTAATTCTTTTCAATGATTGCTCAGTGTTTCCATGACATAAAACAGGACTGGATAAATGCAGCCCTTAATACAGAGCTCAAACCTTAAGATAGTATACGGAAGAAAATTTTGTATCTTGTACCCAAAGCTTAGGCAGATAGGTAGGACACAGTAGGCACTTATCAAAAATACCTACTGACCAATACCTTCTGCGACCAAATGAATGCTTACTGGGCAAACAGCTTTACTTATTAATAAAATTTTATAAAAGGTAGGTTTAATATAAGGACGAAACTTTCCTCCCATCTTCAGACTGGCTTTAGACAAAATCAGCTATAGTATGAAGGCCAGGCTGGTCCTGATAAAAGGTTAACATCTTTGATAAGTGAAAAGACTGTACAGGTCCTTTTTAAATAAAAGTTTCCCATACAAAAATAGAGAAAGGATTATGGGTAAACAAGAAAAGAACTACAAGCTGATAAATATATGAAAGGAAACAGGAAAATGGACATTTAAACCACAGAGTTATCACTACACACCCACCAAAATAGCACAATTTTAAGTTTGACAGTTCTAAAACTGGCATGGAAGGATGTGTCACAGTGCACTGATGGTAGTCTAAACTGGGCCAGTCTTTCAGAAAATTAGCTTCATTTCAGCAAAACGGCTGTCTGGGGAGGCCTTACAAATAGCTGTGAAAAGAAGAGAAGTGAAAAGCAAAGGAGAAAAGGAAAGATACAAGCATCTGAATGCAGAGTTTCAAAGAATAGCAAGAAGAGATAAGAAAGCCTTCCTCAGTGATCAATGCAAAGAAATAGAGGAAAACAATAGAATGGGAAAGACTAGAGATCTCTTCAAGAAAATTAGAGATACCAAGGGAATATTTCATGCAAAGATGGGCTCAATAAAGGACAGAAATGGTATGGACCTAACAGAAGCAGAAGATATTAAGAAGAGGTGGCAAGAATACACAGAAGAACTGTACAAAAAAGATCTTCACGACCCAGATAACCACGATGGTGTGATTACTGACCTAGAGCCAGACATCCTGGAATGTGAAATCAAGTGGGCCTTAGAAAGCATCATTATGAACAAAGCTAGTGGAGGTGATGGAATTCCAGTTGAGCTCTTTCAAATCCTAAAAGATGATGCTGTGAAAGTGTTGCACTCAATATGCCAGCAAATTTGGAAAACTCAGCAGCGGCCACAAGCCTGGAAAAGGTCAGTTTTCATTCCAATCCCAAAGAAAGGCAATGCCAAAGAATGCTCAAACTACCACACAATTGCACTCATCTCACATGCTAGTAAAGTAATGCTCAAAATTCTCCAATCCAGGCTTCAGCAATACGTGAACAGTGAACTTCCAGATGTTCAAGCTGGTTTTAGAAAAGGCAGAGGAACCAGAGATCAAATTGCCAACATCCGCTGGATCATCGAAAAAGCAAGAGAGTTCCAGAAAAACATCTATTTCTGCTTTATTGACTATGCCAAAGCCTTTGACTGTGTGGATCACAATAAACTGTAGAAAATTCTGAAAGAGATGGAATACCAGACCACCCGACCTGCCTCTTGAGAAACCTATATGCAGGTCAGGCAGAGCATTTATCTGTCTTCAAGTGAAAGATTCTTATAAGAAAGTATGGAAAATAAAGCTGACAAAAGTTCAAGAATCAAGAAGCCATAACTTTTTGCAAAACTGTACAAATTTTCAAAATACTCTCATTTAGAGTTGACTCTTTAAAAATGTGGGTTTGAATGCAGGGATCCACTTACACACAGATGCTTTTTAATAGTAAATAGCAGAGTACTACACAGTCTGCAGTTGGTTGAATCCACCTATAGGCAGAGGAACCCAGGATATGGAGGACCAACTATAATTACATATTGATTAATCCCTATACTGTTCAAGGGTCAACTGTATTTTATCTTATTATGAAAAACATTATCATGTCAGTTATTTAAACTTTTCCAATTGGCAACAGGTACTCACTAAAAGTTTCTGAGTACAGAGAACAGCATGGAAGTATTGATTTAAAAATATTCATCTGGTGGCAGGAGAACACAGTAATCCAGGTTCAAGGTTTTCTGTACTGGAACTACAGTGGTGACAAGCAGGATTAGGCTTATTGATAAAAGAATGACTTGACAGGTCTTGATGATTGTCTGCAGGGTTAAGGGAGGTATCAAACACAACTATAAGAGTTTGAGCCTGAATGACTAGGAGAATATCATATAGGAACCAGGACTTTTTATATTTTAAGTCTAAAAGTATTATCAAAAAGTGATAACCTATTTGAGAAAAGAATCTAAAAAACAATTAATATATGTATATGTATATATAACTTAATCACTTTGCTGTACACCCAAAACACAATATTGTAAATCAACCATACTCCAATAAAATTAACAAAAAGAAAAGGGATAAGGAATATCTAAATAGGAATGTTCACTAAGCTGCTAGAAATTTCAGAACAGACTTCAAGGGAGTTCATGATTAGAGATATCACTTTACACCAGTTAGATGGTGAAATTCAGAAACCTAACCAATCATTTTTTAAATGTATTCAACTCATTGATGCAAGAAGTTATATTTTTAGTGTCTACAATAAAATGATAGAGTAAAATATTGAAAAGGCTGAAATAAAACTCTGGATTATCCAGAACATTTCAAGAAGAACAGCAATTAAAGATCACAATGTTGCAAGTCACTGACCATTATGATGGTGGAACTGGCAGATGGGAAAATAGGGAGAGCTGTCATTTATTGTAGGGAAAAGAGCTTTTTACATGGGGAGAACAGCTGGGATTAAGTTTATGGGATGAGAATTTCCCAATTCTAAACTGAATATTTACATGCAAATTAAAAACAAGACTTCTAATAAGTGTGTTGAGCCTTAAATAGGAATTAGCTGCAGAAAAGATTTTCAAAAGAATAAAAAACAAAACCAGGGCTATGGAGAATATTAAAAATAAAGCAATATAGTTCAAATTTCTTATAGAATGAAGGAAACAATTTTAAAAGAAAAACTACAGAAAAACCCAGTAGTAAAAAAAAAAAGAGAGAGAGAATATCCATAAGTAAAATGAATACAAAGAAAAAAAAAATCAAGATGCACAAAGACAAAAAAAATCAAGATGCAAGTATAGATAAAAAGGTAAACAAAGAAATTAGCTGTAGTCTGTCACACTAAAATTAGTTGACAAGCTTGCTTATATCTCAACATTCAAAAATAAATATCGTGGCATCTGGTCCCATGACTTCATGGTAAATAGGTTGGGAAAAATGGAAACAGTGGCAATTTTCTTTTCTTGGGCTCCAAAATCACTGCAGATGGTGACCTCGGCCATGAAATTCAAAGACTCTTGCTCCTTGGAAGAAAAGCAATGACAAACTTAGACAGTATATTCATATATTCAAAATCAGAGACATCACTTTGCCTACAAAGGACCATATAATCAAAGCTATGGTTCTTCCAGTAGTCATGTATGGATGTGAGAGTTGGACAATAAAGAAGGCTGAGCACTGAAGAATTGATGCTTTCGAATTGAGGTGCTGGAGAAGATGCTTGAGAGTCCCTTGGACAGCAAGGAAATCAAACCAGTCAATCCTAAAGGAAATCAACCCTGAATATTCATTGGAAGGACTGATGCTGAAGGTCCAGAGCTTTGGCCACCTTACACAAAGAGCCAACTCACTGGAAGACCCTCATGCTGGGAAAAGACTGAGGGCAAGAGGAGAAGGGGCTGACACAGGATGAGACGGTTGGATGCCATCACCAACTCAGTGGACATGAGTCTGAGTAAACTCCAGGAGATAATGAAGGACAGGGAGGCCCGGCATGCCACAATACACAGGGTCGCAAAGAGTTGGACACAACTTAGCAACTGAACAATAACAAGAAATTATGGCTGAAGTTATCAGTAACATAAAAACATCACAATAAAAACTGTGTACAAAGAAAAAAATTTTAAGACCATTTTAGTTTAAATTTATTTTTCAAAATACAACTAGGAGAAAATTTAAAAAATAATCATGCAAAACTCTGCTATCTGAAAAACTATCGTCATATTCCTGTGTCCTCATTCCTAGTTTTTGTATGCAAGTTTTATAGCCAGAATCACAAAATACACACTTATATGTTCTCTCCTTTTTTAAATGAAAGTTTTCAAATGCAAAGTATTCTGTACACATTAACTGCTCTCTAAAGTACTATAAGGAAAAGATTTGTTAAGCAACTCATCCAAGGATACAAAACTAATAGAGCTGGTATTCAAATCCAAATTTGTCTGATTCCATATCCCAGCCCTTTTCATTATATCAATACTTAGCTGCAACAAGACAATGATTCTGAATTACAGGAAATTCTAATAGGTAAAGAAAAGCAGACAGGTCTGGGATGGGGCAAAAATGTTTAGCATCTTCTAAATGCTAGACCTGCACTGTCCAATACAGTAGCCACTAGCCACTTGTGAATATTATTAGCTCTAGCCTAAGTGGACAATGTTTGCTAAGCCTTTCTCATCTTGCTCAGCAGCACCTTCATTCATGCTTTGATTTTCTTCATAGGACTTAGTGATTTTATTTAGTTGCTAAATCGTGTCCAACTCTTTGTGACCCCATGGACTGTTAGCATGCCAGGCTCCTCTGTCCATGGGATTTCTCAGGCAAGAATATTGGAGTGGGTTGCCATTTCCTTCTCCTGGGGATCTTCCTGACCCAGGCATTGAACCTGGGTCTCCTACATTGGCAGGCGGATACCTTACTGCTGAGCACCAGGGAAGCCTTTAGAACAGTTTCTAAAATCATGTTAATTATGGTTCATCCCCTATGTCGCTATAGGGGGAAATGGCCTTATCAATCTAGTTACTACTGAATCTACTATAACATTATCTGATCTGATACAAACTGAATGTTCCAATAAGTTATCTGTTGAACTAATATGTTTAGAAATTCAGGGGTATATGGTAAGTGATCTCCAAAGACAGTTTCCAACAACTAATTCCACTCCTCTCTGTAAGTACACGTCACTCCTCACATCAAGAAGGGGGCCTTATTTTCTCCCTGCACAAATCTGAGCTGTACCTGTGCTTGTTTTGACAAGTAAAATATGGCAGAAAAGGTGCTCTGGAACCTGTGAGCCTGAGCCTTAGGAGAACTGGAAGCATGTGCTTCCTTCTTCATGGAATGCTGGATCTTGGGACCTACCCACTTGGAACCCAGCCACCATGACGTGAGCAGCCACATGAGGAAGAACCAAGTCACGCCTATTATCAGCTCCAACTGAGCTCTCAGGCCAGGTCATGACTAGCATATGAGACCTCTTCACTTCCGGCCCAATTAGGCTCCTAGATGACTGAGGTCACAGCTGACCTGAGAGGACGTAGAAACCACCACCCAGCTAAGCCCAGTTAACCCACAGACTCATGAGAAACAATTAAACAGCTGTTTTAAGTCACAAAGTTTGGGGTGGTTTGTCATGTGGTGACAGATAACTCAAACAGAGCAAACACAACTAGCTGAAAATAGCTTTGTTAATAAACTTACTACAATACATGATGATTTATCAAAAATGAAATCTCAAAACTAGCTAATCTTAACTCCATTTATAGAAACTGTAGCAAACACAAATAATTAAAACAATGTTTTAATGACCTATTTTCCAAGTGGCTCAGGTTTGAAACTTCAGTTAATTTTGATTTTTCTCTCTCTGCAACACAAAACACTTACAAATTCCTAAGTACTCAAGATCTGATTTCAGTCAATGCCACTGACATTTACTCCCTCCTTCCCAATCTCACCATTACAAAGTCTTTTAAAAAGCCTACCTTCAGACTTCCCTGGTGGTCCAGTGGTTAAGAAACCACCTGCCAATGCAGGGGACACAGCTTCAATCCCTGGACAGAGATGATCCCACAAGCCATGGGGCAACCGAGCCCGTGCACCACAACTAATGAAGCCCACACTCTAAAGACCACGAGCCACAACTACTGAAATCTGTGCTAGAGTCCGTGCTCCATCACAAGAGAGGCCGCGGCAATGAGAAGCCTGTGCACCGCAAGGAAGAGCAGCCCCCACTCACGACTTGAGGAAGCCTGCATACAGCAATGAAGACTCAAGAGCAGCCAAAGATGAGATAAACAAATGACTTAAAAAAAAAGGCTTGCCTTCAATTTTACTGCGGCTCCCTAATTAAGTTTCTTGCCTTTGGTCTTTCTCAGCTCCAATCCAGAGGAGACTCTAAACACTACTTATAAAGGAACCAAGTCTAGCATCGTGGGTCAAAACCCTACTGCCTCGAGAACTAGTTACAACCCTTCCCTTGGCAGTTAAGTCCCCTCAGAGCACAGTCCCAAATCACTTTCGTGCTCAAGCTGGACCGCATCCTTTCTTTACATTATCTTTCAATCTTCACACTTTTGTTCATGCTGCTCATTCCTCTAGAATACAACTCTCAAAGGTCTATCTAAAATTCAAAATGCCTCCCAGTTTTCCCTGCCATGAAGTCCTTCGTGGTTTACTCAACCTTTCCATGAATATTCATGTTACTTTTTACACCGTGGCACTTAGAACATTCTGCCTTGAACAGTACTCATCTGTGGATCTGTCTCCCTCCCCCACCCTCTGCTGCTGCTGCTGCTGCTAAGTCGCTTCAGTCGTGTCTGACTCTGTGCGACCCCATAGACGGCAGCCCACCAGGCTCCCCTGTCCCTGGGATTCTCCAGGCAAGAACACTGGAGTGGGTTGCCATTTCCTTCTCCAATGCATGAAAGTGAAAAGTGAAAGTGAAGTCGTGGACTGCAGCCCACCAGGCTCCTCCATCCATGGGATTTTCCAGGCAAGAGTACTGGAGTGGGTTGCCATTGCCTTCTCCGCCCCGACCCTCTACTAGACTGTAAAGTCCCTGAAGGGAGTTCATACATCCTCATGTGACTTGTAGCTCCCAATACAACACACAGGAGAATAGTCATGCATTTTATAAATTATTACACAAACTGTACAAAAATTTAAGTCACTGTCTCATATATATCATGTTAGGTGACCATAGCAGTAAAGAACCCACTTGCCAATGCAGGAGATTCAAGCGATACAGGTTCAGTCCCTGGGTTGGAAAGATCCCCTGGAGAAGGGAATGGTAACCCACTCCAGTATTCTTGCCTGGAGCATCCCATGGACAGAGGAGCCTGGTGGGCTACAATCCATGGGGTCACAAAGAGTTAGACACGACTTTAGTGACTTAGCTCGCACATGTATCTCATAAATAGGAAGAGGGAAAATGGCACTAGATGTCATGTGTCAATACCATCCTTCTGTTGATTTATACTATAAAACTAGCAAGAAGGAAAGCAATAAAATGTGGCAACGATCATTCATCTACGATAAGGAGTTCTAATTAGACATCTATAAAAGGGAACCGCGAATTAGTTCAAAACAATGACTGTAAGAATCGGAATGTGAAGCAATGAGTAACCTTAGACCTTCTGGTGCTGGATAAGATGGGATGGTTTGTTAAATTTAACAAGTTCAGACCCAAGTCGACAGACCTGAGTTTGAAGTTCACCTCTGCATCCTTCTACCCATGTGGCTTTGGACAAGTTACTATGTCTCTATGCCCCAATATTCAGTGAAGTATTTAGGAAACAATAGCAATACTATGTTCTAGGCACTGGGACTATTAAAAAAATTAAAGTTCCTGACCTCAGAAACTTACATTCTATTTGGGAAGACAGACAATAAGCAAATACATATACAATATGGTTGCAGTAAGTATGAAAAACAATAATTTTTTTTGGCCACATCTCCTGGCATATGGTCTCTTAGTGCCCCAACCAGGGATGGAAACTGCACCCCTTGCAGTGGGAGCTCAGTCTTAATCACTAGAGTCCCAAAAGAGGTTTTAAAAATGCACATAAAGGGACAGAGTGACCAGGAAGGCTACTTAGTTACAGCCTGGGGCAGATCTCTATGAGGAGATGATTTCTGAATGCAGAGACACCTGAGTCAAGTGAAGGAAAAAGCCACATGGATACCTGGAGAACGAGGCTGGAGTGGCATGAGCTAGAAGAGTGTGGAAGAAACAAAGGGTCATCGTTTGAAGAGCCTTTAGGATCAGATCAGTTGCTCAGTCATGTCCGACTCTTTGCGACCCCATGAATCACAGCACGCCAGGCCTCCCTGTCCATCACCAACTCCCGGAGTTCACTCAGACTCACGTCCATCAAGTCAGTGATGCCATCCAGCCATCTCATCCTCTGCCGTCCCCTTCTCCTCCTGCCCCCAATCCCTCCCAGCATCAGAGTCTTTTCCAATGAGTCAACTCTTCGCACGAGGTGGCCAAAGTACTGGAGTTTCAGCTTTAGCATCATTCCTTCCAAAGAAACACATAAGACTTTTTTCTAGTGAGACAGAAATTCTTATAATTGGCTTCAAGAAGGGAAAAGACCTGGTCTAGATGGCAAAAGTCCCTCCAGATTGATGAACAGCACATGGAAGTTTTAAGGAAAACAAGAAGACCAAACTGTGAGCCAAATGTAGTATCTAGGGGTTTCCCTGGTGGCTCAGTGGTACAGAATCTGCCTGCAATACAGGAGACATGGGTTCAATCTCTAGGTCATGAAGATCCCCTGGAGGAGGACATGGAAACCCACTCCAGTATTTTTGCCTGGGAAAGCCCATGGACAGAGGAGCTGGCAGGCTACAGTCCACAGGACGCAAAGGGCTGGACATGACTTGTGACTAAACAACAACAGTATCTACACAAGAAGATGATGGCAGCAAGGGGAGATAAATTTAGAGAATGTAAGAGGGAATGCTTGCTGACAGACTGTATGTGAGGTGTGAACTCTCACTGGACATGTGGTCCCAAATAATCTTGCTGATTCTTATACTGGTGAGAAATATTTAAAGACAGAAGGTATTACAGCTCAAAGAATTTAAACTAGCTTTAGTCCTAAAAATGAGCTATATCTGGTACATTGAAAAAGCACATACTACAAATAGAAATGACATCGCTATGTCAACGATTTTTTCCCCTTACAATACTACTAAATACAAATAACCATTTTTTATTTTAAAACATATCAAAAAGCACATCATGAACTTTGAATAAAAATATTCCATTTGAGTTACTGGAGGTAAAACAGAAGTGTGAGGTCCCCCTAACAACTGGGGGTAAGGGGTGGGGTAACTGAGATTTTATCTCACACCTGTCTACACCTGACCTGCCTCTTGAGAAACCTATATGCAGGTCAGGAAGCAACAGTTAGAACTGGACATGGAACAACATACTTGTTCCAAATAGGAAAAGGAGTATGTCAAGGCTGTATATTGTCACCCTGCTTATTTAACTTATATGTAGAGTACATCATGACAAACACTGGACTGGAAGAAGCACAAGCTGGAATCAAGATTGCCGGGAGAAATATTAATCACCTCAGATATGCAGATGACACCCCCCTTATGACAGAAAGTGAAAAGGAACTAAAAAGCCTCTCGATGAAAGTGAAAGAGGAGAATGAAAAAGTTGGCTTAAAGCTCAACATTCAGAAAATGAAGATCATGCCATCTGGTCCCATCACTTCATGGGAAATAGATGGGGAAACAGTGGAAACAGTGTCAGACTTTATTTTTTGGAGCTCCAAAATCACTGCAGATGGTATTTGCAGCTATGAAATTAAAAGACGCTTACTCCTTGGAAGGAAAGTTATGACCAACCTAGATAGCATATTCAAAAGCAGAGACATTACTTTGCCAACAAAGGTCCGTCTAGTCAAGGCTATGGTTTTTCCTGTGGTCATGTATGGATGTGAGAGTTGGACTGTGAAGAAAGCTGAGTGCCAAAGAATTGATGCTTTTGAACTCTGGTGTTGGAGAAGACTCTTTAAAGTCCCTTGGGCTGCAAGGAGATCCAACCAGTCCATCCTAAAGGAGATCAGTCCTGAGTGTTCACTGGAAGGACTGATGCTGAAGCTGAAACTCCAGTACTTTGGCCACCTCATGCGAAGAGTTGACTCACTGGAAAAGACCCTGATGCTAGGAGGGATCGGGCTCAGGAGAAGGGGATGGAAGAGGATGAGATGGCTGGATGGCATTATCGACTCAATGGACATGAGTTTGAGTAAACTGCGGGAGTTGGTGATGGACAGGGAGGCCTGGCGTACTGTGATTCATGGGGTCGCAGAGTCGGACACAACTGAGTGACTGAACTGAATGTCTACTCTGAGCCTCCCAAGAATTCATCAATTACAGTTTGGGTTTTCCTACCCTGGCACTGGATTTTATGGCGGTTTGTGTTGTGGCAAGTTGTGATTCTTTGTATTCACCTGTCTCTCCAATTCAGGGGACAGCAGTTTGCCCTGTGACCTCACTTCTCTGACAAATCCAAGAACTGTTCATTTTTCAGTCTGTTCAGCTTTTCACTTATTTGAAGGCAGAGTGATGACTTCCAAACTCCTTACACACTGGACCAGAAACCAGAAGTCAGTCACTTTTTATAATTTTATTCATAAAAGTTCAAACATCTTTCGTTAGATTTATTGCAAGGCACTTACGACCGACCTACTAATGTTAAAAATGACATCTTTTCAAAAATATTTTTCAACTCTCTGTGTTTGAACTACAGAAAAACACTGAATCATCTTCCTAAACTCTAATATCATTTCTAATAGTCTACTTGTAAATTATCTTGGCTTTTTCTATGCACAATCATATAACATGTGAACGAGTGTGTGATGGGATGTGGAGCACACTGAGCAACAATCCCCAAAGATGTCCACGTTGCAATCCCCAGAAACCTGTGAATATGGTACTTTACATGACAAAACAGACTCTGTAGATGTGTCTAAATTAAGGATCTTGATGTGGGGAGGTTTTTCTGGATTATCCAGCTGGGCTTTAGAAGAAAGTGGAGAAGGGTCAACATCAAAAAAGGCAACATGGTGAGGAAAGCAGGAAAGACAGGTGATGACAGAAGCAGAGGCCGGAAGGATGCACTTTGAAGATGGAAGAAGAGGCCACAGGGAAGGAATGCAGGAAGCTGAAACAGACAAGGAAGCAGATTCTCCCCTAAAACTTCCAGAAGAAACACAGCCTGCTGGTACCTTGACTTTAGTTCCACAAGACTAATTTTGGGCTTTTTCTTAAATTTATTTTTTAATTGGAGGAAAATTGCTTTACAGTGTTGTGTTGGTTTCTGCCATACAATGCAAATCAGTCATAATTATACATATATCCCCTCCCTCTTGATAATTTTGAACTTCTCATCTCCAGCACTGTAAGAATAAATGTGTTGTTTCAAACACACCTTCCCCTTCACCCTCCCCCATCAAAAAAAGGTTCAATGTTTAAAACTCTGGAATCCAGTATACTTCAGTCTCAGGATACCTTACTCAAATAAACATAGGACTTAACGTAAGAAAATGGTTGAGATGATTTATGACAGACTGAATTCAAGTTATTAAGCAGTAACTCTGAGCAAAGCCAGACAGGGGGTTGATTACTGTCTGCTTTTCCCCCAATCTCTCAGGAATCCTCAAAAACAGCAGCAAGGTCAGCTGGAGCGATGTCAGAGGGCAGTCAATGGACATCTCTCAGTCCCTGTGTTCTCCTTATTTATCTCAGCCCTTATATTTTTGTGGTCGTGGGTAACTTCTGTGTTTAAAATACTCTTTTAATACTCTTCTGGGTAGTGTACAGGTTATTTGCTGCTGCTGCTGCTGCTGCTGCTGCTAAGTCACTTCAGTCGTTTCCGACTCTGTGCTGCCCCACAGACGGCAGCCCACCAGGCTCCCCCGTCCCTGAGATTCTCCAGGCAAGAACACTGGAGTGGGTTGCCATTTCCTTCTCCAATGCATGAAAGCGAAAAGTGAAAGTGAAGTCGCTCAGTCATGTCCGACTCTGTGCGACCCCACAGACGGCAGCCCACCAGGCTCTCCGTCCATGGGATTTTCCAGGCAAGAGTGCTGGAGTGGGGTGCCATTGCCTTCTCCCAGGTTACTTGCTAAAAACAGTTCATTAGTTGAAAAAAGACAGGAACTCTTGCAACAAAGAAACCGTCCTAAGATATACTTAAAAATTCAAATTCTTATCCCAAGCATAAAAAATACAAACACTGAAAGGTTGAAGAGGTAAACTCTTCATCTTCAACAAACTGCTTTTTAAGGGCCAAGAAAATGTTTGCGGTGCTATCTTCGCAAATTTTAACAATTTCTTCTCTGTATATATTACATGCCCAAATACTGTGCACCTAGTATCGAAACAACGGCGCTTAATCAAGGAAGATTAACATCTGGTCTGTACTCTTTGGGCTGGAGTGGTTGGGGGAAATAAGTGGCTACAACCTCAGGAGCAAAGTGGAAGGAGCAATCAGGAAGGCGGGACGAAACTCAGGGGCTCGCGGACACAGGCCTTGGTAGAAGGGCGTGCTAGGAAAGGCTCACGGTGGCATCATCCCGCAGCTGCCGGGGGCGGGCGAAGGGCCAGGTTCAGTCGCCCATCCCTTGCCCAGCAGAGCCGGGCGGGGGACGGGACTGGATGGCCACTCACTCACCTGGCTGGTGACCTGAAATGGAAGCAGAAAACACAATTCAGGGAACAGTCTTGCTTCGGAGCCCGCTGCCCCAGTTCCTTTCAAACCAGGCCTTACCTTGGACTTAGCATCCAACTGGGGCTCACTGGACTCCTCCATAGCACGGTTCAGGGCTCCCACCATCCACTCTGGCGGACGCTCCCAGGAGTCACAAACACTTCCGCTTCCTCTTCCCGCCCCTCGAGGCCCGGCCCATGCAGGGTACGTGGGGGGAGGATAGAAACATCTTTGTATTATTCTCCTTAGTCTCAATAAGACACCAGTTTTATGGAGCCTAACAGTAATAAAGAAAATACTGTAAAGGAAAAGGTTTTAATATTTGGCATATAACCTGTGCAGGGAAAGAGCGACTACCTTTAGGATGCCGCCACCCCCTACCTATCCCATAGACATGGACTCATCCTGTCTGCCGCCCACAGCGCCCTCTGCGCAAGCGCAACTTCTGGCGGCGCAGACTGGTTAGAAATCAATGAACTCAGTTCAGTCTCTCAGTCGTGTCCGACTGTTTGCGACCCCATGGACTGCAGCACGCCAGTCATTCCTGTCCATCACTAGCTCCCGGAGTTTACTCAGACTCATGTCCATTAAGTCGGTGATGCCATCCAACCATCTCATCCTCTGTCGTCCCCTTCTCCCGCCTTCGGTCTTTCCCAGCATCGGGGTCTTTTCAAATGAGTTAGCTCTTCACATCAAGTGGCCAAAGTATTGGAGTTTCGGCTTCAGCATCAGCCCTTACAGAGTCTCATTTTTAAAAGGAGACCTGATAGATTAAATGCCTGGCTTATAGAAACATGATAATATTACGCTAGTCATGATTTCTTATTGGGGGTACACTTTTTTATCCATACTGCCGACAAATGAGGCCAAATTATATTAGGTTATGATATGTTCTTAAGTATTGCAAAAAGGCTATGTTTTAGGATGGTTGCTTGGCAATGAAACACAGGCTAAAGGCAGATGACACGGTCTCTACACATAAAGAAAGCTGGACACATTCCTACTGGGATAAATAATATAAGACAGTAATCATAGTGGTGTGCCATGAATAAGTTACAGGTGTGCAGAGAAACACCCTCTCCAATAGCTACAGGGAAAGACGGGTGGAGCCTTGTCTTGGAAGATTCCCTGGACTAGTTATGACTGCTTTGCCAACCTTATTTGATTAAGTCAGATGTTGAAATCCCGGATTTCATCAATTGTTAGCTGCATATTTTTTCTCATTTGACTCCTCAGAAATCATACTGCACGTTGCATCAGATGGCTCCTTACAATGGCAGATAGTCAGGCGGCAGGTGTGACTCAGCTGTTTTTGTAGGTGTGTGCGTGAACTTGGTTATAGCCGTTCAACACTTCTACTGAATTATGGGAATTGTTGGCTGTGTACACACTATGTTCAAATGCCATGTGAATGTCTTTTAAAAGATTATGCTGTGATTTTGCATAACAGAAAGCTACCAGGAGTGGAACCAGGCAGGAAAGAGAATAGTGGGTTGGTTGTAAAATTATACCAGTAAGGCAAATATGGGTTATTGGAAGAAGGACCAAAATTCCACGTCTTCTTACAAATCAACTGAATTACAATTTCCAAAAACGTGAGTAGACTTAAGTAAATAAAACAAAAAGGTTGGGAACTTCCCTGGTGGTCCTTGCTCCCAATACAGGGGCCCTGGGTTCAATCTCTTGTCAGGGAACTAGATCCCACACACTGCAACTAAAAAAATAATTAAAAAACAAAAACAAAAAGGTTGCTTATTTCTGTTCAAGGTTGGAGAAGCTGCCAGATCCCTCAGAATACAAGAAAGAACTTGATAAAAATAAGAGCAGTTTTTTTCACTTTCATGGATTGGAGAAGGAAATGGCAACCCACTCCAGTGTTCTTGCCTGGAGAATCCCAGGGATGGGGGAGCCTGGTGGGCTGCCGTCTATGGGGTGGCACAGAGTCAGACACGACTGAAGTGACTTAGCAGCTTAGCAGGGTCTCAAATACTTTTATTAAGACATCAAACATCAATTTGTCAAAAACTTCCTGATGTGTTTGAATAGAAGCTGCCGAATTTGTAATAGTTGCTGGAAAAAATGAGACTATGAGTTTAGTCGTGTAGGAAATAACATTTTTGGAGGTAACAACTACATGTTTTTATTTGGTTATTTGAATTTGGGGCAGCTGTATCAACTGACACCTGGTTACTCCTCTGAATTTGAGTATGAAAATTTGGGGCAGATCTAGCAATTAGGTGTTGTTGTATAAACCCTGCCACCACCACCACCACCACAAATTCCCAATGTCATATTACAAGCAAACATTTATTTAGCTTACATGTCTTGAGGGTTAGCAGTGGGTTGGCCAATGGAGGCTGGGCTCAGCTGAAGTGCTTCTGCTGTGTTCCAAATGTCTATTACTCTCTTCCTGGAACCAGCAGGCTGGCCCAAGCTCATTCTGCTCCAGGTGATGATACAAGTACAAACAGCAAGCAGAAGCTTATTTAGGCCCGGACTTGGAACTGGAATACCATTATTTCTTCCCCATTGACTGTAACAGATCACATGGCTGAACTCAAAGTCAAGAAGTAGGGAGATATACAGTTGATTCTCATTATAAAGCAACCACGAACACTGAGTTAGTAAATGCCGAACCATTGCTCCTCACGGGAACAGGTTAAGTTCTTGCGAGCCTCTGGTCACATTTTAATCAACCGATCGATACATTTTTATGTATATTTTTGTTTAAAGTCACCACATTTAATCTATATTATTGATTCATTAACACTGATCCCAGGGCTAACAACACTATAACTCATGCCTGAAGGAACTTACCTAATATATGTATTTTCTCTACAAGGCATGTCACAGTCTTCCTGTGTGTGGGAATACAAAACAGCACATGAGCACAATGCTTGGGGCCATTCTATACAGTCAAATCATCAACAAAAAGCACAGCATTGCAAATATACATATATATGGCATGAAATAGACTGCAGAAAGCATACATTTCCAATACAAGACTTCAAAGAAGATGGCAGAGCACAGACTTGCTTGACCTCAGCTGGGAACTCAATATTTTTGCTACTCCAGGCATGTCTGTAAATGACCTTGAAAGTGACATGCGTAGCGATTTGGTGGTTACAAATACATGTAGACAAATAGATAAACCAAAACACAGAATCTATGAATAATGAGAATTGACACTACTTTGCTCTAGTGGAAAACACTTCAATGTTATATGGCAAAGGATATAGATAAAGGAAGAATTTAAAAATGGGGGCCTTACATATATGTATAACTGAATGACTTTGCTGTACACCAGAACAGAACACAACATTGTAAATCAAGTCTACTTCCATTAAAAAAAAAAAAAAAACCCAAACATGGGGGCCAATAATGCATCATGGGCCCTATCTTAGACTTACTGAATCAAAGTTTGCATTTCATATTCCCCAGGTATTTGTACGCACATTCAAGTTTAAAAAGTATTGGCCTTATGGATACATGCATGCATGCCAGAGGCTGGGAGTTAAACCCTACAAACTTCAGAGGCTATTACATGAAGTTTTTATGGGTCCAAAGGCCTAGGGCATAAGAGGACAACCTCTCCATGGTGAAGGACTGGCTATTGCACCCTGCAATTTCTCTTAACAGGCAAAAATGGAGCACTTGGTGGGTTTCTAGCTTTTGGAGGCAGCAAATGCCTAATTTGGGAATACAGGTGTAACACAGTTACGAGTGATATGGCTGGCTGCCAGTTGGAATAGGTCCCTAAGCAAGACAATGCTCTGGAGCAAGGCCATGCTGGAATGCAAGCTGCCTTCTGTTTGACCCTATGTCTCAGCAGATCCAATGGCACTAGAGAGGTCCATGCTGCTGGGAGTCCTAGGCAAGCCATAAAAGGAGAGTCAGAGTGCAGGACCTCACGATTTCGGAGCCACATCATTCCCCTGACAGCAAGTCATTTGAAAAACAGCCCCTGGCATGCCACTAAGAGCCTGGCTGTGCAACTGAAGTGATGATGCAACTGTGGCTGCTCACCATGAGCTAGGCATCACGGATTTAACAACTCACAGCTGGGTGAATACAGCAACAGTCTCTCAGATAGATAAGGAGAATGGGGACTCTTGGAAACTCTTGGAAGTTGAAGAATGGTGGCCAGAAGAACATAAGTGGGAGAGCTGGAAGTTCCCCAAGCAAGGCAAACTCAATGTGATAATCTTTTCCCCACTCCCTAACTGCTCATCTTCCTGCTTTCCATCTCTTGGGTGCAGCAGTAATACACTCTATCCCAGGTCAGATCTCTGGTGTCATTAATGACAACCACGGCTCAACAGAAGGATACCCCCTTCCAAGAGAATTTCTTTAATCTGTGTCTGCCCCTCTATCTCCATGGCTACTGCCTTAGTTAAGTCTCTCATCATTTTACTCTGGCAAATTTCCCACCCTGCTTATTTAACTTCTATGCAGAGTACATCATGAGAAACGCTGGGCTGGAAGAAGCACAAGCTGGAATCAAGATTGCTGGGAGAAATATCAATAACCTCAGATATGCAGATGACACCACCCTTATGGCAGAAAGTGAAAAGGAACTCAAAAGCCTCTTGATGAAAATGAAAGAGGAGAGTGAAAAAGTTGGCTTAAAGCTCAACATTCAGAAAATGAAGATCATGGCATCTAGTCCCATCACTTCATGGAAAATAGCTGGGGAACCAGTGGAAATAGTGTCAGACTTTATTTTGGGGGGCTCCAAAATCACTTCAGATGGTGATTGCAGCCATGAAATTAAAAGACCCTTACTCCTTGGAAGGAAAGTTATGACCAACCTAGATAGCATATTCAAAAGCAGAGACATTACTTTGCTAACAAAGGTCTGTCTAGTCAAGGCTATGGTTTTTCTAGTGGTCATGTATGGATGTGAGAGTTGGACTGTGAAGAAAGCTGAGCCCTGAAGAATTGATGCTTTTGAACTGTGGTGTTGGAGAAGACTATTGAGAGTCCTTTGGACTGCAAAGAGATCTAGCCAGTCCTTTCTCAAGGAGATAAGTCCTGGGTGTTCTTTGGAAAGAATGATGCTAAAGCTGAAACTCCAGTACTTTGGCCACCTCATGCGAAGTCATGAGAAGAGTTGACTCATTGGAAAAGACTCTGATGCTGGGAGGGATTGAGGGCAGGAGGAGAAGGGGACGACAGAGGATGAGATGGCTGGATGGTATCACCGACTCGATGGATATGAGTCTGAGTGAACTCCGGGAGTTGGTGATGGACAGGGAGGCCGCGAGGTGTGCTGCGATTCATGGGGTTGCAAAGAGTCGGACACAACTGAGCGAGTGAACTGAACTGAACTGAAATTTCCCACATTACTGAAAATAGTGTTTCTGCATATCTGATTATTCCATTCATTTCTCAAATATTTATTCGGCATCTACTGTATATCAGGCATTGGGTTAGGCTTTGGGGAAAACAATGTGAAGAATAAAAAAAAAAAAGACAATACTTCAGGCCTTACGGAACTAAAAGCCTGAAAAGAGAGATGAAAATCCTTCTTAAAATCCTTCAGAGGTTCCCCCTTGTTTTCAGGATGAAGCCCTGATGTTTGGACCAGCTGAAAGTGAACGTGTTAGTCACTTAACCCTGTCCCACTCTTTTGTGACTCCATGGACTGTAGCCTGCCAAGCTCCTCTGTCCATGGAATTCTCCAGGCAAGAATACTGGAGTGGGTTGCCATTTCCTTCCCCAGGGATCTTCTAGACTAGGGATCCAACCCTGGTCTTCTGCATTGCAGGCGGATTCTTTACCATCTAAGCCATCAGGGAAGTCCCTGCCTATCTCTCCAGCATCACTTCTAACCACTGCCCTTCAGTCTTGCAGGCTCTGTAGTCACCGTGCACACTCTCCCTTCTTCAGAGCACCCTCCTCTCTGAATGGCTAACATCTACTTTTTTAAGGGCTCACTCTAGCTGTCCACTTCCTCCAGGAAGCCTTCTGGACAATCCCTTCCCCCTTTAGCTGTCTTTTTCTGTAGTTTCACCCACCTCATGATAACATTATCACACACGTATCACATGTACTGTGATTCTTCGTTCTTTTGCCCACTTCTTTCACACTATGGTAATCTCAGCTTATTGTATCCAACACTTAGTTACGGCGTCTGATTCATAATAGGTACTTGACATTTTTTTGTCAAAAGGAACTGTATAGGTACATACAAATATCCCCCACTCTATAACAGCAGGCAAGGCCAAGACATCAATTCTGTACTGTGGTAATGGAGCTTCTTGGCATGACTCCGTCACTCTCTGGCTGTGGGGCCTCCTGGTGGGCAGTGCCCGGTTCCTTCCTCGATGAATAAGACTCAGCGGCACGCCCCCTAGCGCCTCGGGCTGACTCTGCAGGAATGGGAGGGAGCCGGCAAGCACGCGGTCCTAGACTCGCGCTTCGCGCATGCGTGGCACGCGAGCGGACCCTTGGGCTCGGAAGAGTCCAAGCGTGAGGGGAGCGAGCTGTGGAGCGAGCTAAGATTCTTTTCCCTTCTGCAATAGGAAGCTGGCTCGTGTTTTTTAGTCTCTCATTGTATCTTAACTTAAAGTTTAAGCCTTGAATTATGGTGCTATGTGGAGCGAGAAATAACCTAGTGTGTCATTAAACTTTTCTTAGTCTTCGGACACCCCTCCCGGGGGGCGCAGGTTGGACAGTGCCAGGTCAGGGCCGCGGGGGCGGAAGCGGCGGCGGCGACGGCGGCGGCTGTCAGAGCTGGAGAGGGGCCGGGCGGAGCGGCCATGGAGGGTCAACGCTGGCTGCCGCTGGAGGCCAATCCCGAGGTGAGCGCGCCTCCAGTCTCGGCCTAAGGCCGCGGGCAGGGGCGGGGGGAACCGGGCTGTTGCAGCTCGTCCCGGGCAGTTTGTCGCTAAATCGTGTTCTCTGTTTCGTTTTCAGGTCACCAACCAGGTGAGTGAGGTGTCTTGACGCTTGGGACCTGGGAGCCCCCACTGGCTGCCTACAGCCCCACACTCCCTTGGAGTCTGGGATTTAACTTCGTGCGGGTCCCTCTTGCTCAGCTTTAGGCGTGTCTTTTTTTTTTTTTTT